>NC_056748.1:454825228-455125228 GCF_019279795.1 Protopterus annectens
GAGAGTGACACCAGACACTTAAGCCAATTGTTGAAGTCAATCATTTGTTGTTTGTATTGCGGTATCATTCTGGGTGACAGTAGTATACTGATCTGGGCTACTGTCATTAGCAGGACTGCCTGGCCCACATAATCTGAGAGCTCCACCATATCTCTTTTCATATAGTCCATGGAGGTGCATCTCAGGTCATTCAAACACACATGGACAATGACAGAATGATACTTGCAGTTGTTGTAGAGTGACCTGATTGATTGAGTTATATGTTGGATTCTGGCACCTGATAGACAGATGACTGTTACCTCCTCCATGTTCAACCTAGTGAGTGGGACATCTGTGTGCCTCACTATAGATTCACCTATGATTACTGTATCAGACAAGGTGGTTGGCCTTTGGGGCTTAGGTTGAGGGACACTCTGTGAAGATGAGACATGTGTCCTGTGGTTTGCGCTGTCTTGTGGTGGTTGAGTGGGTGTCTGTCTTGGTGGTCTCTGCTGTTTCGGTAAATGACTGTTGAGTGCCTCTCTGAAAGTGTGTGTGTGGCTATTCTTTGTATGTCAGAGCTGTGATAGTGGGTGTTCTGGAGGGGTATGTTTTCCATGTGGTGTGTTGCAGGTGTTGACCCTTCTCCTCTTGACCAGCAAGTCTAGTTTTTGCTGGAGAGTGCATATCTTCCAATTCGGTGATATAGGGGTATCTCTCACATGTCTGAGTGTTGGGAGTTTAGAGGAGAGGGTTGTCTGTGTACATGAGGCAGTTGCAACAGTGCCTCAGAATGCCCAAGTGCACCAGGTTAATGGGCAAAAGCACAGAGAGGTACACTTTAATCATGCCAGGAGGGATGGTAATAACTATTAAGTACTGGATCTAATTCCATGAGAAATTAATGCTGCTGATGGCTCTCAGGTGTGCTAGAAGAATTGATAAAAAAAATTGTTGAAGTTCAAAGCTATTAAGCTATCTGAAATGCAGGAGAGAAAGAACTAGCAAGATCTAAGGGAAAAACTGAAGGCAGACTTTCTGGCATCTATAACAGTTTACCTCAGCTGTACAGTTATCAGCACCTTTGGCCAATTATCAGCCCAGTAAGCTCTGTACCACGTTTGATAACTGCATACCACTATAGTACAACTAACTTGATAGGCAGGGGTTCTACTCTCAATACTGGCAAGTGTGTGTGTGTGTGTGTGTGTGTGTGTGTGTGTGTGTGTGTGTGTGTGTGTGTGTGTGTGTGTGTGTGTGTGTGTGTGTGTAAAACACTACCGTACAAATAACTAGATAGGCAGGTGTTCTAATCTCAATACTGGCAAGTGTATATATTTGGGAGAAGGTCATATTCTGTTTGGCTGATACCATTTTGATTTGTGTATTATCCATGCCTGTTTATCACCACCCCATGGCATTACTTTATACAGTGTAGTAATGGTATTTGCCTCACATACAGCATGTTAAACCATTGTGCACACCATACCAGTCCACTGTACAGATTTCTATGGAATATCCAGATATTTTCAATCTATATGTGATCTATGGCCCTTAACAATGCCCATGTATGTGATATTGTTGCCAAATTGGCCACAGTGAGTGTAATGACACACATGCTAGCATCAGGCATCATACCTGACTGAAACATCATGCTGATACAACATCTGCTACACTATCACTTGTCTAGCCTTGTAGGAGCAATACATGACTCCACATCCTTTTTCTGGTGGGTTATCTCACCATCCATGAAGGCATTCAGAACATTATGTGTTGTAAGAGGTAATGGGTTATGTCCCATGCAGATAATCTATGTGGGGCATGTCATGTGTATGTAGTAGTACAGTACATCAAGGTGGAAATGTAGGTTTACTAATCTGTCTATTGCCAGCTGTGTTTATGTTACTGTGTGCACATCCCCTGTGTCAGTCCTTACTGTGTGTTTGCAAAGGATATACCACTTTGTCTCCCTGTTCCACCCAGTGAACTCAGGAATACATACCACAAAACTGTCATACACACTATCATGCATGTCCTCATGAACTGCATCAGGGTTGAGTGTATGGGAAAGAAATGGCAGGGCCAACAGGCATAGACAGGGGAATCTCTTGCAGTTAATGTAATGGCTATGCTTGTGAGGGACTTTCTGACAGTACTGCAGTAACTTGTTCTGTATGTATAAACCTGTGGTGCTACACAACACTGAGCTGGCATGTCTGAAGGCTCTCTGTCTGTGACAAGGGGTATGTATGCAAGGTCACACTGTCTGACAACAATGTCCCTCACACACTGTTGCATACATACACACCTGGTACATGTACATATAAAGCTGTACCTTGCCTATGACATGGTCAGTGTATTCCCATTCTGTCATAGTCCCTCTTGGGAATGTGTGCAGGGCCATAGCCTGCAGACACCTGGAACACAAACAGAATACAGCATGTCAGACTACATTCAGTCAGTGGTTCTAACAGCAATAATGCATCCTGGCTAATAAGGTACATACACCTGAATGTGTATCCATAACAAATGCAAGCAGACAGCACCTTACATAGTATTACATAGCTACACTGTACTATATTCACCCTGTGCATCAGACCCATATTAGCATGTCCCTGGATCAATGGTATGGATGACAGGGATGTGGCATAGGTATCATCATATGCACAGGGTGTGGTGTGGGTTTCCCCAAGACCTAGGTTGGGCCATATGGTTGACATTATGTGTGTGTGTTTGGAGGGGTATCCAATAGATGGGCTGTGCAGAGGTGCTGTTTGTGTCTGGAGATGGCCTGCCTGTGATACAGATGCATGTGTGTATGTATGCACGCAGTCCCACCATGTGGCTGCCCTACACAGGGGTATGTTGGACAGCTGTGGACCGTACATGGCAGGGTGTCCAGTTCACTGTCTCCAGCCACGGACATGGGAACTGGTTCTGCTAGGGGTGTCAATGACAGCACCAGGCCCAAGCCCAGATGCAGTACTGCTTTTTGATGGTGACTGCTGTCTACTGGATCCATGTCCCTGACGGGACCAGACAGAAAAATGTGCCCATGGCCTGCTCTGGTGAGATGTGGACAGCAACTCCCCTTCAGTACTGCTGCTCTCACTGCCACTATGGGAGTGTGAAGGTGCACGTCCCCGTAGACTCTCAGTTGTTGTTGGTGCTGATCTACATCCATGTGGTCGATGCCCATCTCCCACCACATGTGTAGCACAGACATGCCACAGTCGAGGACTGCCAAGGTCTCACCCCAGTGTCTATTCATAGGTTCATAGGTTCATACTAGGCTATCTGCCCTAGGGCATTTATAAGCCTAGCCAGAGTGTGTTTGGCTTTCGCCACCCATTTTAAATTAATTTTGCTATGCCCTTTTTCGAGGTTAGTATACTGTACCTCTGTCTAACAGTGACACAGAAGTGATACCCGGGGTAAACCTACGATCTCCCATCCACTCATCAAGATTCCTCTTGAAGAGAGTCAATGAGGGACTCTGCCTAACCTGGAATGGGATTTTATTCCAGAGTGAAGGGAGCCTCTGGGTTATGAATCTGTCCCTCCAGTGTGCCCTATTTATTTCAGTGCTGAGGTTCAAGTCTCTCGAGCACGTAGCTCAATGGGATTTGGATTTTCTGAGGTGCAGCATGTCCATTAATTCCGGGTTGGACATGGCTTTATACATCAGGCACAGATCGCCTCTGAGCAGGCGGTATGCCACTGAGTAGAGCTGGAGTTTCTTTAACCGGGCAGCATATGGCATCTGTTTGAGCCCTTTGATCCTCTTGGTGAGGTACTTTTGGGGTCCTTCCAGTTGCTGCAGGTGTCTGGTAAGGTACATCCCAAAAGAGGCATTGTACTCAATTATGGGCCTGATGAGGGATGAGTAAAGAGGCACAATGACCTCCCCTGATCTAGATGTGAATCCCTTCATGATTAGGTGGGCTATATAAAATGTTCTTCAAACCACTTTGGCCACATGGTTGTCAAATGAGAGATTGCTATCAACTTGGGTCCCCAGGTCCCTAATTACTTCTTCTGTACTTAATGGATTACCTCCTATGTGGTAATTTGTGGGCACTTTGTTTTTGCCAAAGGGGATGACTATACACTTTTTGGAGTTTAGCTTGAGGCCATGGCTCTGGCACCAGTTGTCTGTTTCTATGAGGCCCTTTTGGAGGATGCTTGTGTCGGCTGGAGAGTCGATTATGGCGCCCAGTTTGCAGTTATCTGCGAACTTGGTCAGCCACAGTCCCTCCGTGTTGGCCTGTACCTCCGAGAAATATATACCGAACAAGAGAGGTCCCAGGACTGAGCCTTGTGGGATGCCTCTTGTAACTGGTTTGGAGTCTGACATGGCTCCAGCAATTCTAACCATATGGGTTCTGTCCTTGAGCCAGTTTGCAACCCATCTAGTGACATAGGGGTTTATATTTAAGCTGGTGAGCTTATCTATAATGCCCGAGTGGGGTATTGTATCGAAGGCTTTTGCGTGATCCAGGTAGGCTGTGTGGACCACCTTCCCCTCGTCAATGGCCTTGGTGACTGTTTCAAAGAAATCGACCAGGTTTAAGAGGCAGGATCTGCCTTAACAAAGCCGAACTGGGTAGGATCCAGTGTCTGTAGGTCCCCAATATCTTTATTTATGAGGTCCATGATGATCCTTTCCATAGCTTTGCAGACCAAGCTAGTCAGGCTTATGGGGATAGTTTCCAGGATCCGTTGAGGCACCACCTTTGTGGAGAGGGACCACTGTTGCTGTACGCCACTCTTTGGGTACATATCCTGTAGTAAGGCTGAGATTGAACAGTAGTTTTATGTTTGGGTTTAGCTCTTCTTGGAGTTCATGTAGGACACAGCCGGGACACCGTCTGGTCCCATTGATGCTGTGTTTTTGCTTTGGAGGGCAGCTCTTACCTGACCATCTGAGATGTCAGGGGGGCAGCACTCTGCTGGGATAGATATTTGCCCTTTTGTGGGGGGGGAGAAGTTTGCGCTGAACCTGTCAGATAGGATGTTGGCAATGTCTGTGGGTTCGTGTATTTTTGTCATTTTGGACTAATTCTGAGCATATCTGGGAATTCCCACCCAGGTTCCTAACATAACTAAAGAAAGCCTTGTGATTATCCTTAGTGTCCTGTGCAATTTTTCTCGAAGCTGGCCTTAGACGATTTTATGAGTGCCCGTAGTTTTTTGCTAATACTGATCAGAGATGCCTTCCCTTTTTGGGATTTTTCTCTATCATGTAGTAGCTTCCTCCTTCTATTGTATAGTTTGTTTATAGCTGGGGTCCACCAGACAGGACGTCTGCCTTTGGAGGATTGGGTCTTGGTTTTATTTGGGATTGCAAGATCCATGCATTCCTGAAGGTGTTCATAGAATGCGTTTATAAAGGATTCTGCAGTCTGGGCCATATTTTCCACAGAACCGGGGGCTTTGAAGGATTCCACCTCAGTTTTGAGGAGTGTGAAATTTGCTTTAGAGAAGTTTTTCACTGTGGTTTTCTGGGCAGGGGGTGGGGTCGGGATGTGAATATCCAGCGAGATTAGTTTATAGTCTGATCTTACCAGTGAGGGATACACTTCTGGTCTGGAGCATAGAGTCTCCATGTTGGTGATGATCAGGTCCAGTATGTTTTCCCCTCTTGTGGGAGTGGTAACAAGTTGTTCCATAGCATTTGAGTTTATAAATTCTAGGAACCTTTGGGCTAGGGTGTTGGAGCTAGAATAATGCTCCCAGTCTATGTTTGGGTAGTTGAAGTCGCCCAATATAATGGTGTTTGGAGAGACCTTCATATTTTCCAGTGTTCTCAGGAAGGCCGAGTGGGGTTCATGGGTTTGGGAGGGTGGTGTGTAGCAGGCTATAAACTGGAAGACAGTTTTACCCACTGTTAGTTGCACATGGATAGTCTCTGATGCTTCGTGCTGTGCCACCAACCTGGAGGTGTGGCTATCTTTGACGAATATTGATACTCCCTCTCCTTTTGTGGTTCGGTCCAAGTTTTGGGGCCGAAAAGCATGGTATGAGGTATAACCTGGTAGTGCTGGGGTGCTCTCGGGAGCCTTGAACCAGGTTTCTGTTACTGCACAGATATCGATGTTCTCCATGCTAAGGAGAGTTTCGAGTGTGTGCATCTTGAGGTTTAGACTTCTGGCGTTGAGTAGCATTACTCTTAGTTTCTTATCCCTTGTGATACCTATGGAGGTGGGTTTGTCTTTTGAGCCTTGCCTAAAAAAGGCACTATGGGGGTAGCAAGAGCCTTTGCCAACATCTGAAAGCCCAGGGGTGACAGGTGCAAGCCGTCCCTAGCGAAGCATCGTGGCTTCTTGAGAATGTCATCCCAGGCTGACAGGCATTGGATCCCCTTTGAATGACACCAATACTTAAGCCAGTTGTTGAAATTGATCATCTTGTCTTCATATTGTGGCATCATTCTTGGTGAGGGTAAGATGCTACTCAAGGTCAGGGTCATACCAGCCTGGGCTACATGCTCAGAGAGCTCCTCTATGTCTCTATTCATGTAGTCCAGGGAGGTATGTCTCAAGTCATTCACACCAGCATGGACAATGACTGAGTCATATTTGTACTTGCCTTGGAGTGACCTGAGTGCTTGTGTTATGTGGCGGATCCTAGCGCCCGACAGGCAGCTCACCGTGACCTTCTCCTTGTTCAGCCTGGTGAGCAGGACGTCAGTGTGCCTGATGACAGAGTCACCTATTACAAGTGTATCAGGTGTGTTGTTTAGCCTTAAGGGCTGTGACTGTTCGGCACACTGGGTTTTTGAGCTATGTGTTACATGTGTTTTGTTTTGGGGTAGCGGTTGCTTGGGTGTCTGCTTTGGAGGTCTCTGCTGCTTAGGCAGATTTTTATTTAGAGCCTCCGAGTATGTTTTTGTGTTTTTATGTTTTTGGTTTGCTGTCGTGGTAGGTCTATGTGAGACTGGAATTGTAGTGAGTGTGGTTTCCTTCTCCTCCTGACTGGTTACGCCAGTACTGAGTTGAGAGAGCTTAGCCTCCAGTTTGGCTATATGGTTGCATCTCTCACATGTGTTGGAATTTGTTGGGAGGAGGAGAGGGTTGTCTGTGTACATGAGGCAGTTGTAACATTGCCTCAAGATTCCCAGATTCACCAGCTGGACCGGAGAGGAGATTGACAACTGACCTTTGGACATGCTAGAATAGTATTGGGAATTCCTTTATAATTGAAAAAAAGGGCCAATGGGGAACAAGGTACTCAAGGGGAGTTTGTGAAGGTGTAGTGCTTTTAATTTGTTAGTGCTGACTTATTGAGCAAGTGCCAGGTAACTTAAATGCAATGTGTTACAGGTAACTTAAATGCAAAAACGACAAACAGTAACTTTCTTTCAAGTGAAACAAGGAAATAAGTACAGTAAGCAATGCAGATATCACTAGGGATCCACAGAAGCACTGAAAAGCCGCGTTTTAGGTGAAATTAGCATTTCAGGGAAATAAGCAAACAAACAACAAGCATACAAACAAAGCTAGATTCAGCAGGCCTGGATCTAGTCTATGCTACAACAAACAAGGTGTACCAATTTCAGTAAGAAACAGTTCAAATATGCAGGCACTATAAGCCTTTAACCAGAAATTCCCAGCTCAGAACGGCAGAGTCCAGCCTCTCCTCCCACAAGAGTGCAGACCACGAACCTTCTTAATGTAAAATAACTGGCCTGAAGCCCAAGTGCTTAAACCAGAACTAATACACTTTTAGAATAACAGACACTGAGCCCTTAATCAGCAGTTCCCAACTTAGAAGGATGTAAGCTACCTGTCCTGCCACCACAGTGCAGGCCACAAACCTTCTTAATGTAAAACAATTGGTCTGAAGCCCAAGTGCTTAAACTAAAAGGCTTAGAATGAGTTACACCAAGCAGTAATAAATACAGTTGAGTACTTTTAAGATGACGCAAAAGCAAAATAAAGTAGGAAGAAACACAAATACAGTAAAAGCAGATACATTTCTTTTTTTTTTTTTTTTAGTGGAAAGAGAGAAAGGAAAGAGAGAAAGGAGTAGCAGAAACTAAGCTGATTGGCCTTCTCAAATGTTTTCCCTGCACTGGGTAGAATGAGGTAATGACACTAGACTGGGAGGAGGGTCCTAGATCAAATTTACACTAGGGGCGGGCAACTGCAAAGCCACCAACTATAAAAACACTATACCAACAAGGAGGGAGGGTGGGAAACAAACTGTAGAAATGTTTCTCACACCTGAAAAGCAGCAGCAAGCCTTTAAATGAAAGTTTTAAACAGCTAAAGGAGCCTCTAGAAAAAAGAGTTTAACTGCAACAAGTTATTACAAACAAACAACCCAACAGATGCTTAATAAAAGTGGACAATTTCCAGTTAATACCTCACACACAGTGAAACTAGCTAGAAAAATACACAGTATGCAAAGTGCTATAAATAACAAAGAAATAAAGAACAAAATAAACAAAAAACAGGATACTTAATGTTATATATTATAGCTCCGAGTTTCCTCAGTGTCCTTTCTTCGATCAAGCTCAGTGTGAAATGGCAGAACACTCACAAATGAACTTCTTAGGTAACAGAAAGTTGAAACCTGAGACAGTTTTTAAGAAAGAAATCTCAAAAGAACCAATGAGGTGCTTAGTCTAAGCTGTAGTCCAGGTGACCTCAGTCAGCCAATGACCTCAAACAATTCTCTCTCACTGAAATGCCTGATGGCTTTGGCTAAACCAAGATGTCCCTGAAAATGTGCTCAGACACACAGCCTCCACAAACACTAGGCCCAAATACAAGCCTGAATATGGAAATGCTACAAATATCCCCACTACTTAGAACAAACTGCAGAAATGTTTCACACACCTGAAAAGCAACAGTGAGCCTTTAAATGAAAGTTTTAAACAGCTAAATGAGCCTCTGGAAAAAAGAGTTTAACTGCAACAAGTTATTACAAACAAACAACCCAACAGATGCTTAATAAAAGTGGACAATTTCCAGTAATTACCTCACACACAGTGAAACTAGCTAGAAAAATACACAGTACACAAAGTGCTATAAATAACAAAGAAATAAAGAACAAAATAAACAAAAAACAGGATACTTAATGTTATATATTATAGCTCCGAGTTTCCTCAGTGTCCCTCCTTCGATCAAGCTCAGTGTGAAATGGCAGAACACTCACAAAAGAACTTCTTAGGTAACAGAAAGTTGAAACCTGAGACAGTTTTTAAGAAAGAAATCTCAAAAGAACCAATGAGGTGCTTAGTCTAAGCTGTAGTCCAGGTGACCTCAGTCAGCCAATTCTCTCTCACTGAAATGCCTGATGGCTTTGGCTAAACCAAGATGTCCCTGAATATGTGCTCAGACACACAGCCTCCACAAACACTAGGCCCAAATACAAGCCTGAATATGAAAATGCTACAAATATCCCCACTACTTAGAACAAACTGCAGAAATGTTTCTCACACCTGAAAAGCAGCAGTGAGCCTTTAAATGAAAGTTTTAAACAGCTAAAGGAGCCTCTAGAAAAAGAGTTTAACTGCAACAAGTTATTACAAACAAACAACCCAACAGATGCTTAATAAAAGTGGACAATTTCCAGTTAATACCTCACACACAGTGAAACTAGCTAGAAAAATACACAGTACACAAAGTGCTATAAATAACAAAGAAATAAAGAAAAAATAAACAAAAACAGGATACTTAATGTTATATATTATAGCTCCAAGTTTCCTCAGTGTCCTTCCTTCGATCAAGCTCAGTGTGAAATGGCAGAACACTCACAAAAGAACTTTTTAGGTAACAGAAAGTTGAAACCTGAGACAGTTTTTAAGAAAGAAATCTCAAAAGAACCGATGAGGTGCTTAGTCTAAGCTGTAGTCCAGGTGACCTCAGTCAGCCAATGACCTCAAACAATTCTCTCAGTATTTTGACATGTGGCCTCAACAAGGTCATGTATGTCATCACGTAAATCAGGAAGAGTTGCATCCATCACCCTGAGTACTTGTCTGGTGTGGCATTCACTATGTGCCTGTGCATCCATGACAGCCCAAAACATGCATCTGGTGATTCCTGCTGTGGTGCCTGTGACAGCAGATTGATGAGCAGCAGTCCTCATGTGACCACCCCTGTTCATCCGCCTCTGTGGGACTTCACTTGCACTCTGGCTATGGCCAGTGTCTACACTCACACCTGCCATAGTCATCACACTAGCATGTTCAATGCCACCAACTGCCAACTGTCCTTCATCTGTGGCCACTGGTGATGGGATAAGTGTGGGCATTGTCACTGTGTGCAAAGTTGGTGTGGACAAAAGTGGGATGCCAACCAATGGCACAAGTTCAGCCCCTGACAAATCCACCTGTACCTCACTATTCCTATCATCATTGTCAGAGTCTGCAGAGATAATGACATCAGTTTCTAAGCAGGATGGAACCCAATCCCCATCGCCACCTGTGAGGGGGGACAACATATGTACATTAATACCTACACTCTGAGGTTGGCAGATACAAACATGCACACGCACACACACACACACACACACACACACACACACACACACACACACACACACACACACACACAGGTGAGGTGGCACAAATCTGTTACACAGACCACACATTACCCAAATGGTGACATGCATGACACATGACCCTCAACATCATGCATTGCAGACAGTTCTACCACATGACATCTAACTAACAATATAGAGCTCTGGGATACATGATTAGTGTTAGTAGGTGTTGGACCTTTCCCAGCACAGACTACACCCATTTACACATTATTGTTATTCACCTGTATAGCACAGTGCCAAGTGCTACAGAACATACCTCACAACTGTACGGATCCTCGCCGGATGTGTAGATGTTTGGCTCATATGTTTGCTGCATTTCTCACAACCCCTGTGTTTCTATGATACATAACTGGGATGAACTGAGAGTGACATCACTGATTAATGACATACATTTGAGCGTCAGACCTCCAAACCAGCAGTAAATATATGGTCACACAATTCCTATTACACCACCAATCTTTTAAGCTTACAGTGGATATGATAAGTGTACACAACCCTGTTAATATGTCATGTTCTTGTAATATATCAGATGACACTGCAATAATGCATTCAAATATGTTACCCACCTATCATGTGACATATTACCTGTGCAATCCAATTGATAAACAAACAAATGTGTTACGTGTAAAATATAATGGCTGCAGTATGTACAATATGGTGTTTGCATAAGTGTTCACACCCTTAAAATGATACTTTGTTGAAGCACCTTGTAAGTGACTTATAGCATTCACTCTTCTTGTGAAGGTGTCTATCAATATGGCACATCTTCACATGGCATTATTTGGCTAGTTTTCCATGCAAAGGTCACCCAACTCTGTCAGATTGCAAGGGCGGCTCATGTGCACAGCCCTCATCAGGTCACACTGGGGTATGTCTATCTAGTGTAGGTCTAGGCTCTGGCTGGACCAATCCATAACCATTAGTGTTTTCAGGTGGAGCCTTTCTTAGGTAGCTTTGGGTGTATGCTTCAGGTCTTTGTCATGTTAAAGGCTGACACCACCCACCATCCTCAGCGTTCTTGCAGATGCTTGATGGATTTTGGCCAGAAGTGAGTGTTATTTGGAAGTGTTCTGAATTAACACCACCATGACTATAGGCCCAGTTCTGGCTTTGGAACAGCATCCCCAAAGCAGGCCACTGATTCACCATGAGGATGTTGGTGTTCAGGTTAAGAGTGGTGTTGCTTGTGCACCACACATACCTTTTGGTATTGTCACTGTGAGGTCAATCCATAGTCTCATTACACCATAACACATTTTCACAGATGCCTTTGGGAGACTTGATGTGCTGCATTGCAAACTGTATCCACCCCTGGATGTTTTTTGGTGTGGGAAAATGCTTCCATCTTCTGACCGTACCCCATAGGCCAGATGCATGCAGAATACGGGAGAGAGTTCTCAAATGTAGTACACAACACCAGTACTTGGAAGAGATTCCTACAACTCCCTCTGTGTTGCTGTATGTCTCCTGGCAAGCCTCCCTGACCAGGTTTTGACATGTCTTGGCATCATTTTTGGAGGGATGTCAGGTTCTTTTCAACAGCACTGCTGTCCCATATTCAATCTACCTTTTGACAACTTTCTCCACTGTGTTCCATGGTGTATGCAATGCTGTGGTAATGTTGTTGTACCCTACTCTTGACTGATATCTTTCAAATATGACATCCCTTTGCTGCTTTGTAAGCTGTCTGCAATCCATGGCTGTTGCTGTTGCAGGCAACTGAGCAAATGTCATGAATATCCTACTTGGACAGCAGACTGTTATTTGGTGTTACTCAGAGTGCCTTTACTTGATGGCAGGTGTGTACCCAAGCAGACTGAATGCTGTCAGTAAATCACAAGCTGCTGCAATAAAATATTATTTGAAGGGTGTGCACACATATGCATCCAGCTTATTGTAAGGTTTGTATACTTTATATTTGGTGCCCAACAGATTGATTGGTTTTACAACTGAATTGTACATGTCATAGGTCACATTACAGGTTGGAAAAGGTGTGGACTAACATATTGTTGTCTCAATTTGTATATATATCACAAACACCTGACATCTTAACAGGGGCGTGTACACTGTTTATATCCACTGTATGAGAGTAATGTTTCTCACATGTCACAACCTTAGGCCGTTTGTCCCCCTATTTTGTTGGTCTCTGTCCAGAAGTCCTGCACTGACAGGTTGTGAGGTATGCTACATGAATGTTACATTCTCTTCAGACAGGCCCCTGTGGTGACCACTGTGATACACTGCAGTTAACCCCACCACAAGTTAGCATGTACATAAAGCAATATGGCTATGAGTGACAGTTTTGTTCATGGTACATTGCTTGGCCTTTACATGCCTGGGGTACTGGAAAACCACAACATAACAATTCCATACTTACTAGCTTCAGGCTGCCATCCCACATGCAGACTGGATGGACCTAGGTAGTTGTGGGAGAGAAGTATTGTCAGGAGACTCGCATGTGGCATTGGTACAGGATGGATGCAGCATCTCTGCACCTTTACAGTACAACCCCCAATACAACACAATTTGCTGTCCTTCACCATAGATGTGCGCATCTGTGCATTAGAAAACCCCATCCACAACTGCAATCTGACCTGACACATGCATGTAGATACTCTACAAATACAAGTATGTCTGCTACACTAGTCTAGTAATCTCCATTGGGGACTTACCTGCACACTCCTCATTCATCGTCTGGGTGCCACCCACCTCAGCATGTGGGAAGTCTGTACCCTGATGCTGTACTGGGATGGGTGCCCCAAAGTTGCCGAGGAGCTTTTCAGTGGGTGTCAGTGGGTGCTGCATGGCTGGGCCCCCATCTGTGGCTGTGTGGTCCTCTGGCCACTGCAGCATCCCTTTTCCAGGCATGGCGTATCAGGGCATTTGCACAATGCTGGACATGCTCGTATTTATGTGTGTGTAGGCCAACATCATTTGCCTGTGGACTAGGTCAGCCCACAGGCCGGTCCTCTCCCACAGATGTTGCTGGCTCCAGCCAAACATTATGGCATGGTTCTGTAGTGTGGCTTCTATGATTATATTTGTCTCAGCTGCTGAGAAAGTAGATCTTTGCTGATGCGACATTGCATCTGGAAGACATAAAAAGGGAAACACATCACAGGACCTAATACATCTGGCAACAGTATGTACAGATCCTGAAGAGCTACATTGAATAACAGTAGCCACCACTCACAACTACAACATAAAACTGTAATCTATCAGCACTGTATCTGCTAACATTGCACTGATGGTTCTGATGTGTCATATTCCCCACAATGAGGGCTAGTTGATTTCATAATCCTCTACTCCTCATTCATGTCTGTGTAGAGGGATGACATTGGCCATCTTCAATGCAGATAGGATATGGATGGTGCCAAGGCTTGGTGTGACTACAGTGTGTAATGGAGCCGAGAACACATGCCTGAGTTCATGTAGGATGCAGACAGGGATGCTATCAGATCCCATGGATACATATGTTGGTTGCCTTTCGGTAGGCAATATATACCTGCTCACTGGTGATGAGGGGAGGGGTGTGGTTGCTGTGCATATCCACCTATAGTGATGCTGAGCCAGGGGGTGACGTTTACCCTAAACCTATCTGCAGCAAGTTGGCTACAGCTATGTTGTGTGTGTATGTGCTCTGATTGGCCACCGTTACAGGGTGGGTTGCTTTGTTGCCTCTGAGATTGCAGGCATATGTGAAGATGGCCTTGTGATTGGCCTTGGTGGATGTGTCAAATTTGTACTCATAGTTAACCTTACAATTCCCCATCTGTGACCTTATATGCTTGATCAGACAAAGGCTGACTTGATGCCAAGTTGGTGCCAGCTCCTAATTTGCCATTTACAGCCAATATAGGGACAAAGTCTGTGGTTTATGTATTGCTGCTGTCCAGCAAAGGAGATTACTCTACCTTGATGGAGGCAGGTTTTACGAGTAAGGTATTGCTGAGTCCATACAGCTATGTTGGTGTTCATGTAGCTGTTTGTAGTAGGCATGGACACACAGCCATTCACAGCTGGACACCTCTGTAGTTTCAAACAGATAATCATGTTTATTGTAGTACCCATGGCTGTGTCAGGTAATGCAACAACCAGCAGCAGTAGAAATGTCGCTCTGTTGGATTCACAGTAACTAAGATTACACACGTGTACAACATGTACAGCTTATTTAGCTGACATTTTGCATCCCATGTCTGTTATGAGATGGCCAGATACACCTACTCATACTGACATGTTCACAGGTAATACCTGAGATACATTTCTGTTCTATGTCAGTATGACACACAGTATTCACACTCTTGCTGCCCAGTCATCCCTCTCAACCTGTTGGAGCAGGACATCTCTTGGACACCATATATACATGGGGGCAATGGGACATAATTAGTGACACTGTCTTAGTATTGCTGTAAACCACTTGTCATTCAATAGCACAGTAGCCTTTGCATTGACAGACATACCCTGGAGGATGTCCAACACTCGTATGGCAGGAAGAGAGGAAAAAGGCTAGGAGTGTGGTAGTGAGGCTAAGAACTTTTAAAGTTGACAGTATGACTGGTATAGGGACAGAGCTAGCAGATATGATGGCCATAGGAAGATGGATATATTGTGAGTGCAAGAGACTAGATGGAAGGGGACTACGGCTAGGTGTACGGGAGCCAGGTCACAATTGCGCTATCAGGGTGTGGATGGAAAGGAAAGGGGGGTAGGGGTTATCCTGACAGAACAGTTTGCCAAGGGTGTTTTTGGAGGATGACACGAGTGTCGGATAGAGTGATGCTTATGAATCTGGAAATGGATGGTGTAATGATGAATGTCATTAGTGCATATGCTACACAAGTTGCTTGTGTGGAGGATGAGAAAGAGAAATGTGAAGTCAGTTGGATGACATGGTGATGACTGTACCTGAGGGTGAGAGAGTAGTGATTGCAGCAGATTTCAATGGCCATGTTGGTAAAGGGAACAGAGGGGATGAGGAAGGGATGGGTATGTATGGTGTTAAGCAAAGGAATGCAGATGGTGAGATGGTAGGGGCTTTTGTAAAAAGGATGGACATGGCTGTGGTGAATACATACTATAACAAGAGGGAGGTACATAGGATGACATACAAGAGTGGAGGGTGATGCAAACAGGTGGAATATATCCAATGTAGGAGGTCCAGTTTGAAGGAGATTGGAGACTGTAAAGTGGTGACAGGGGAAAGTGTAGTTAGGCAGCAGAGACTTTTGGTCTGTAAGATGACGTTGATAATCAAGAGGAGGAGGAGGAGTTTGATGGCAGCACCAAGGATCAGATGGTGGGAACTGGAAAAGGGTGTTTATGAGGTGAAGTTCAGGAAAGAGTTAAGGCAGGCACTGGGTGGCAGTGATGATTTACAAAATATCTGGGTAAATACAGCAGAGCAAGTAAGGGAGTCAACTCAAAAGGTGCTTGGTGTGACATGTGGATGAAGGAAGGAGTACAAGAACACCTGGTAGTGGACTGAGGATGTACAGAACAGTATACAGAGAAAGAGGTTGGGGATGGAGGAGTGGGATTGTTGAAGAGATGAGGAAAGTAGACAGGAGTATGAGGAGATCAGGTGTATGACAAAGAGAGAGGTGGCAAAGGCTAAGGATGAGGTATATGATGACTTGTATGACAGGCTGGACACTAAGGAGGGATGACAGGACTTGTACTGGTTGACTAGACAGAGGGACTGAGCTAGGAAAGATGTGCAGCAGATAAGTGTGATAAAGGATAATGAGGGAAATGTACTCACAAGTGAGGAGAGTGTGTTGAGCTGATGGACAGAGTACTTTGAGAGGCTGATGAATGAAAAGAATGAGAGATAGAGGGTTGGATGATGTGGGTATGGTGAATCAGGAAGTGCAACAGCTTACCAAGGAGGAAGAAAGGATAGCTATGATGAGGATGAATACTGGAAAGCCTGTTGGTCCACATAACATACCTGTAGTACCATGGAGGTGTTTAGGGGAAATGGCAGTGGTGTTTTTCACCAGATTTTTTAATGACACCTTGGAAAGTGAGAGGTTGCATGTGGAGTGGAGAAAAAGTGTCTGAGTACCATTTTAAGAATAACGTTGATGTGCAGAGCTGTAGTAACTACAGAGGGATAACATTAATTAGTCACAGCATGAAGTCATGGGAAAGAGTAGTGGAAGCTAGGTTAAGCAGGGCGGTGATGAACAGTGCTCTGTAGTATGTTGTCATGCCAGGTAAGGGCACTACAGATGTGATGTTTGCTCTGAGAGTGTTGATGGAGTAGTACAGAGAAGGTCAGGAGTTGCTTTGTGTCTTTCTGGATGTAGAGAAAGCATATGACAGGGTGTCTAGAGGGGTGTTGTGGTATCCTATGAGAAAGTCATTAGTGGCAGAGATATATGTAAGACTGGTATAGGATATGTACAAGGGTGGTGTGACAGCAGTGAAGTCTGCAACAGGAGTGAGAGATGCATTTAAGGTGGAGGTGGGATAACATCAGGGATCAGCTGTGAGCCCTTTCTTATTTACAATGGTGATGGACAGGTTGACAGACAAGATCATGCAGGAGTCCCCACTGACTATGATGTTTGCAGATGCCATTGTGATCTGTACTGAGAGTAGGGTACAGATTTAGGAGAGCCTGTAGAGAGGAGAGGAATGAAGGTCAGCAGGACTAAGACAGAATATCTGTATGTGAAAGAGAGGGAGGGTAGTGGAATGTTGAGGATGCAGGGAGTAGAGCTGGCAATGGGGGATAATACGTATAAATGATTGGGATCAACATTTCAGAGTAATGACGACTGTGGAGGACAGGTGAAGAAGAGAGTGCAGGCAAGATGGAAAGGGTGGAGAAGAGTGTCAGTACTGATTTGTGACAGACGAGTACTAGTAACAGTGAAAGGTAGGTCTACAACAGGATAGTGAGACCAGCTATGTTATATGGGTTGGGGACAGTGTCATTGACAAAAAGGCAGGAGTCACAGTTGGATGTGGCAGAGTTACAGATGTTATGATTTACACTGGTTGTGATGAGGGTAGACAAGATTAGCAATGTGTTTATGACAGTTTCAGCCCATGTTGGACGGTTTTGAGACAAAGACAAAGAGGCAAGATTACATCAGTTTGGACATTTGTTGGAGAGGGATGCTGAGTATATTGGGAAAAGGATGGTAAGGATGAAGCTGCCAGGTAAGAGGAAAAGAGGAAGGCCTCAGATAAGGTTCATAGATGTGGTGATAGAGGACATGCAGGTGGTTGGTGTGACAGAACAGGATGCAGATGAAAGGCAGAAATGGCAACAAATGATCCTCTGTAGTGACCCCTAATGGGAACAGCCAGAAGAAAAAGAAGGAGATGTAATGTTAGTCTTCACAGATTTGCCAATGACTGGCCAGATATAACACACCTGTATGAGGAAATTACTACAAATATGAGGCACATATATGGTCAGTGTGCATAACACTAGACAGTTTAATGGTATGTGCTCAGTATATCACATACAGTTCAACACACATGTGTGCAACAGTACTTTACTATGTAAATAGCATGTATAGTTTTCTCACATTTCTGAGACAACCAAGTATATCATAGTTGTATTCACACGTAAGATATGGATATGTACGGCATCCCAATAACTGGCCTAGCATTGTCACAGTCAGTATTGTTCAACACACACTGTAGTAGTAGTAGTCATATGTGAGCCATCCTTTCCTGGGGGACTCAGGGGCCTGACCTATAATTTATGTCACTGCAGACAGACCCAGATGCTATGGTCATAGGTTCTGATCAGCAATATATCAGGACAGCAAGTCTTGTTGAGACATTTATGTTACAGTTAGTTTTTTCCCATTTTTACATACCCCCTACTGCAGTCCATTACATGCTTACTTGTTTGACATATCTGTTTGTTTTATTCAAGTGTAAGTAGTTATGTCCTGCTTGTTTTTTCTTTTTCTTTTCGCTGTTTCTCTCTCTCAAGGATGTAGGATGTACATCTGTTTTGCATAGGCAGCAGCTTGCCTTTTGTAGGTAATGCTCATAAGTAGCTGATGGCCTGTGCATCAATTGGTGTCCCCCACTTGATAATTGCATGCAGGACAGCTGTGTTGTTATTCATATAGCCAATGGCATGGAAACACACTCATATCATTGAGTACATCATGTAATTGTTGGCCCTTTTCCTTGCCAGTAAGGAGAACTTCATGGAGATGTGTGAACAACAGCATCACAGAGGGTATTTGGAAATACCTCTTACAACCAAAACTGTGGAGATAGGCCAACAGAATGGGAGAGAATGTTCCAGACATGGGGACAGAATGTAAGTATTGCTGTTATACATTTGAACTAATGCTAGTCTAACAGGGTTTGTGTGGACATGGAGTTCCTTGGTGATTTTGATATAACTCTCACCTGTAGGGCTATCCGCAGAATGGCCAGAATTTGGACTCCTATGTTTGGTGTGTTCCTCAGGCATGTTTTGCCTTTGGAAAATCAGTAGCTTACTCTGGGGATTGCAGTCAGTAACTGCTAACATCCATTTGTGCTTCTGACTTCATATCACTCAGAAAAGATATGTTACAACTAACCCTGTTACAACAGCAACATTCTCAGTTTATAACAGCAATATTTCAAACATGCCCCTGTTTTTGGGCCTCTTTTCCACAATTATGCCAGGCTTTGTCCAGATGTCATGCAGTAAAAAGTTGTTAGGTATGGTATATGATTATTTGGTGCCTACATTCATTCAATTATCCCAGTGATGTATCAGACTGCCAAACATGTTATGTGGAAGAGGCCTTATATATGAGGGGAAATCCTGGACATTCTGTGGGACTCTGTACAGTTGAAAGGTCTGTGTATTTCTGGCAATTGTTGACAGACTTTCAGAATTGTGTAGCAGTGTATTGTGTCAATGTTATTTGGCCTGTGTAGGGAGTGGCATGGATGTATGTGTTATGGATCCTTTTCTATCTGCCTGTGCATGCTGCTCCTGTTTCTGGTGGTATATCGGCTGTATACATTTGTAGAGGCAGGGAGAGACATGTCCCATACCACAGTCAGGCATCATAATACACTGTGAATTGGACCAGTATATGTGGGGATAGTGTGTGAGTGGCAAACATGTTGAGATGTTTTGTTCAAACTCCTTATACTGTACTGTTTCTTTGCCTTACTGGTATGTCACTGTGACTGTGGTTAGATTGGATGTGGGTATGCACTTTCACATTGGTGTCTGTTTTTCAGAGCTGTGATAACCCTGTAGTGCTGATATATTTGCCAATATATGTGCAATTCCACCTAGCAGATTTGGGTTAGTGTTGTGGCAGTCTGACTGTAGTTTGGACAGTATTTCGTGACATGCTTAGCAGCTGAGTGTAGTTTCCCTAATGTGATTTAGTGTTGCCTGGCCCCCATAAGTGTTGTGTATTTCTGACACATCAGTGGGCTGATGTGAGGATTTTATCAGTGGGAGTGGTAAGCACTAGGTAGCCTATCGACAACAAGATCCATATACAGATTCTTAGTTTTAGCACTTGAATTTGCTTATTCGTGCTCAGCACTTGTTCAGAACTTGTTGTAAGCACTAAATAAACTACAAATTACTACAGCACTCACCCTTCCTCATTACCTAGAGGAAAACAGTTTTGGTACTTACTTTCCTCACTTGTTTAGAGAAAAATAGTTCTTGTACTCACTTTCCTCACTTGTCTACAGGAATTTTTTTTTTATTCAGGCAAGTCCAAGGGTCAGCTCCCAGTGTTCTCTCCTGTCTATCTGATGAATCTGGGCATCTTGGGGCAATGTAGCAATTGCCTCATGTATACAGACAACACTACAACCTGTGAGAGATGCACTTATCTAGCCAAACTGGAGTTAAATCTCTCTCCAACCAAGACTGAACTTGATAGTCAAGAGGAAAAGGTAAACACTTGCACCACACCACACTCATCACTTAATCCCACTAAATCTACACCACCAAAATCCACACATAGAAACACAAAAACATTCACGAGGCTCTCAATAATAATCTGCTCAAGCAACAGAGACCTCCAAAGCAAAAACGCAAGCAACCTTCCACCACCAACACAACCCAAATGACACATAGCCCACAGACTCAGTGTGCCACTCAACCACAGCCCATAAGGCAAAACAACGTACCCAACACACTAGTCATAGGTGACTCTATAGTCAGGCACACTGATGTCTCACGCACTAGGCTAAACAAGGAGAAGGTCACTGTCAGCTGCCTTTCAGGTGCCAGGCTCTGCCACATAACCCACACACTCAGGTCACTCTACAACAAGTACAAATATGACTCTGTGATTGTCCATGTTGGTGTGAACAACCTGAGACATACCTCCCTGGACTACATGAAAAAAGACATGGAAGAACTCTCCGATCTAACCTGGACCAGAACACCAAAGGTGGGTGATCTGTAGCAAACTACAATTTGGATTGCAGTTTTGCCCAGAGTTAGTTGCACTTGGATAACCTCGGCTCCATTATGCTGAGCAACTAGCCTGGAGGTGTGGATATCCTTAATGAATATGGACACACCTCCGCCTTTGGTGCTCTGGTCCAGGTTACATGGCCGAAAGGTGTGGTATGAGTTATAGCCCGGTAGTGCAGGGGTGTTCTCTGGAGCCTTGAACCAGGTCTCAGTCACTGCACAGATATCAATGTTCTCCATTTTAAGTAGTGCCTCGAGTGAGTGCATTTTGAGATTTAGACTTCTAGTATTGAGCAGCATCACCCTCAGTTTTTGCTTGCCTGTTCTTGTTACAGTGGTGAATTTGTCATTTGAACCTTGCCTAAAAAAGGCACTATAGGGGCGGCAAGAACCTTGGCCAGTATCCGGAATCCCAGGGGTGACAGGTGCAGGCCATCTCTGGCAAAGCATTGTGGTCTGTCGACCATGTCATGCCAGGCAGACAGATACTGGATCCCTTTAGAATGGCACCAGTAGCTTAGACAATTGTTGAAGTCAATCATTTTGTCCTTGTACTGCGGCATCATTCTGGGTGATGGCAGAATGCTACTCAGGGCTAGGGTCATACCTGCCTGGGCTACAAGATTGGAGAGCTCTTCCATGTCTCTTTTCATGTAGTCCAGGGAGGTACATCTCAGGTCGTTCACACCAACATGGACAATGACAGAGTCATATTTGTACTTGTTGTGGAGTGACCTAAGTGCATGGGTTATGTGGCGGATCCTGGCACCCAACAGGCAGCTGACAGTAATCTTCTCCTTGTTTAGCCTGGTGAGTGGGACATCAGTGTGCCTGACTATAGAGTCACCTATGACTAGTTTGTTGGGTATGTTGTTTTGCCAAATTGGCTGTGGTTGACTGGCACACTGAGTCTGCGGGCTATGTGTCATTTGGGTTGTGTTGAGGGGTGGAAGTTGCTTGTGTTTCTGCTTTGGAGGTCTCTGTTGCTTGAACAGATTATTATTGAGAGCCTCCACGAATGTTTTTGTGTTTCTATGTGTGGATTTTGGTGTACTGTACTTGATATACTGGAAAATATTAGGTTTCAAGCAAACATCCTAATATTGGATGATTTCAATTACCCCACCATTAACTGGGAAAACGAATCATGTACCAACTCCTTCGCTCAGCGCTTTCTGGAATTCATAAACTCCAATGCCCTGGGTCAACTTATCCTCACCCCCACCAGCGGCAACAATATCCTAGACCTAGTCATTACCAACATGAGTGACCGGTGTTTCACACCTGAAGTCAGCTCCTCATTGGTCAGGTACAACCATAAGCTAATCACCCTAGATATCAACATCCCGCCCCCACCCCCCATTAAAGAAACCATGGTAAAAAATTTCTCCAAAGCCAACTTCATGCTTCTTAAGACAGAAGTGGTGAACTTCATGACACCCATGCAGATGGACAATACAGTTATGACTGCTGAATCCTACACAAATACACTCTATAAGCACTTACACGAGTGCATAGATCATGCTATCCCAAACAGAACCAAGATGCTATCCTCAAAAGAAAGGAAGCCAATCTGGTGGTCCCCTGCCATAAACAAACTCTACAACAGAAGGAAGAAATTGTTGCAAAAGAGAGTAAAATCCCATGAGTGGGGGATCTCCCTGGCCAGCCTCAGCAAGAAGCTGAGATCCCTTATAAAATACTCCAAAACTAGTTATGAAAACAAGATTGCCACTGATTCTAAGAACAACCACAAAGCATCCTATTGCTATGTCAAGAAGCTCAATGGCAACACCCAGATCTGCTCTGAGTTACAGCACAATGGCACAAAAATTACAGAACCAACTGATATTGCCAACATCCTGGCAGATAGGTTCAGTGCTAACTTTACTCCCATCACCCCCTAAAGGGCCCATATCTATACTGGAATAATGCAGAGTCCCTGTAATCACAACTTCACAGGTAAAAGCAGCACACTCTAAAGCCAAAAACACAGCATCCATGGAACCGGACAACATCCCAGGTTGTGTTTTACACGAACTTCAGAATGAACTGGCTCCCCACCTTCACACCATGTTCAATCATAGCCTCATGTCAGGCTTTGTGCCCACTGAATGGTACACAGCAATAGTTATACCACTCCACAAAGGGGGAGCCACCACTGATCCTGGGAACTACCACCCTATTAGCCAGACAAGCCTTGTCTGTAAGGCCATGGAACGTATCATCATGGAATTCATAAACAAAGACATTGGTAACCTCCATACTCTAGACCCCACCCAGTTTGGGTTTGCGAAAGGCAGATCCTGCCTCCTGAACCTGGTCGACTTCTTTGAGGCAGTCACCAAAGCCATAGACAAGGGTAAGGTGGTTCACACAGCCTATCTTGACCTCGCCAAGGCTTTCAACACTATCCCCCATTCTGGAATTATAGCTAAACTCACTAAACTAGGTATAAATCCTTATGTCATAAGATGGGTTGCTAACTGGCTCACTGACAGAACCCACAATTTAAAAGTTGCAGACTCCAAATCTGACTTCAAACCAGTGACAAGTGGAGTACCACAAGGTTCAGTCCTGGGACCTCTTCTGTTTGGTATCTACTTCTCTGAAGTTCAGGCTAACACAGAAGGCCTCTGGCTAACGATGTTCACAGATGACTGCAATCTAGGAGCTTTAGTCAAGTCCCCAAATGATGTGGACATACTACAGAAGGGTGTAACTGAAACAGATGCCTGGTGTCAGAGCCATGGTCTCAAGCTCAATGTCAAAAAGTGCATTGTTATCCCCTTTAGTAAAAACTTTGTACCCATGAACTACCACATAGGCGGCAGTCTTCTTAGCACAGAATGTGTGATAAGAGACCTTGGGACCCAGGTGGACAGTAGTCTCTTCTTTGATAATCACATTGCCACAGTAGTCAGGAAATCCTTCTACATAGCACACCTCATCACAAACGGGTTCTCATCCAGGAAAAAAGAGGTCATTGCTCCCCTCTACTCGACACTCATTAGACCCATTATAGAGTACAACACCCCTTTTGGAATGTACCTCACAAGACATCTGCAGCAACTGGAAAGACCACAAAAGTACCTCACAAAGAGAATTACTGGCCTCAAACAGATGCCCTACACCCATCGTCTCAAAAAACTCCATCTTTACACTGTAGCATATCGCCTATTCCGAGGTGATCTCTGCCTAACATATAAAGCTATGTCAGACCCAGAGCTGGTGGATATGCTACACCTAAAGAAATCCCAATCCCTCCGAGCTACATGCTCTAGGGACCTAAATCTTGTCACCACAATAAACAGGACTTGCTGGAGGGATAGATTACTGTCCCAGAGACTTCCCATACTCTGGAACAAGCTACCCATCTATGTCAAGCAAAGTTCCTCATTAACCCTCTTCAAGAAAAATCTTGATGATTGGATGAGAAACAGGAAGATCACTTCTGTGGCTCTGCTCGATAGGGGCACAGGAAATTAACTTGTTTGGGTTGGTGTAAGCCAGGGAACTTTGTTGGCTAGGCTTACTTAGGCCCTTGGGCTGATAGCCTAGTACCTACCTATGAACCTATGAACTAATGGGAAGTAATTGAGTGTTGGACTTGTGCTGTTTCAGTCAATATATGTCAGGACAGACATGAGGATGTTACTGCAGCAACTGTGTCAGCTTATCTACTCCAGTATTTCAGATATGTCCCTATTTCCATGGATTTCTCCCCCACTTTGTCAGGCCTGGACCAGGTTCATTGCACTAAGGGGTTCTGCACCTACCTAGGGACTGTCTTGATTTTTGCAGTATGCCCAGGTTTATTGCTCATATTTCCGGTCTGTTCCACAGATGTATTATTTTCATATCCCTGGTAAATCACTTTGAGGATCTCAAGATTTCTGACAGTAAATGACATACATTTCAGTTTCAGAACTCACATCCTTCAGAACATGTATACTGAAACAAACTCTGGCAACATTCTACATTTATAAGAGCGATATTTGAAATATGTCCCTAGTTTTGTTCCATTGTCCCCCATTTGGACAGCCTTGGGCCAGATTTCTTGCAGTAATGGGTTGGTAGGTATGGGCCTGGGTATGACTTCACTACATGTTATGAGCATATATATATATATATATATATATATATATATATATATATATATATATAAATGCATCTCCATACATATACACATATGTATATGTATAAATACAAGGCCTGACTGATTCTACAGAATCTTTTCCCTACTGTTGAATGAGTATATGTTGGAAAAAGCATTAGCAATCCTTGTAGCTCAAATGAAGTGGTACATTGCTCTGAATATGGTGTACAGGGACCTGGGTTCATGCTCTGGCAGGGCTGGTAATTTTGTTGCACTTACAACCGCTTACTCATGCTTACACCTGCACTAATTCTTTAAAAGAAAAGAGAATGGGATGATAGTAAAGTGGTGGAAAAGGGGCACGCAGAGAGAAGAACAATATGGAACATAGCAATGGATGTGCAGGACAGGTGTACAGAATGTCCATAGCTGTCCATTTCTTAGACAGCAACAGCTGTGCATTTGTACAGACTTTGGAGGTGAATTTGGACACTTGAACCCCAGAAAGAGGGGTGAGGACAGCAGAAGCGTTTTGTTAGAACTGCTAAGCATAGTTGAGCATTGCTAACCATTGCTCACAGTTCATTCTCATAATATATCACACTAATTACTTCACTTAGTAAGTGTATATGACTTCCCTTACATGACATGGCTGTATGTGCTTTCATTATAGTAGCAAGGGGTGTAACTATACTGTATGGGGCACATGTATACATGGGTGTTTTCACATGTTATATGCTCTCACACATCCATTTTACACCAGTTACACTACCCTGGATGACAAAAATAACTTACCACATATTTTAATATGAACACAGCACTTTTAACACTGCTTTCCCATGAACATTTTGATTACCTGTTGTATTACTCGAACCGTGTACACCAGCATGCAAAGTTGGGACTCTGACCACTACACTATCTTGGTTTGGGGATTTGAGCTGTATATTTTTATTTATCGTGTATTGGATATTAATATTACTATATTAAATGGAGAGTATTGCAGTTTTTGGCCATGTCATTGAGGACTGCTGTCATGACATTATGGCATACATTTCAGTTTCAGACGTGTATCCTTCTAAACATTAATGCTAATGCATAACCTGTTTTCTATCAACTTTTTGTCTGTCCTCTGTGCAGATGGGATGACACCAGTCCTCAGGCTGTGGTTAACTACACTGCAGAATGAGTCTGAAAGCCCATGCCTGTGTTCATGCTGGATGCAGCCAGGAATGGTATCAGGCCTATGGAGACCTCTATGAGTTGCATTGAGAGGGCATTACAGACCTGCTTCATGATTATGAAGGGAGGGGGCAGGTGCTGTACATCCACATGTGTAACTATGTGGGGACAATGGGGTGATGTTTACACTTCAACTGTCTGCAGCCAGTTGCCTATATCCATGGCATGTGTGTATGCAGTGTTATTGACCACCACTACAGAGCAGATATGTGTGTTGCCTCTGGAATTGCAGACAGACATCTGGAAGGCCTAGCGATTGGCCTTTGTGGATGTCTCCAGTTTGCTCTCAAAGACAGCCTGAGGGTACATCACTTGTGACTTTATTTGCTTGTGGAGAACAAGATGACATGGCTTCCAATAAGGCACCTGTTCCTTCTTGGCCAATCCTGTGATTATTTCCGCCTATGATGGTAGTTGTGTATTGCTGCTGTCCACCACAGGCATTCAGACTACCTTGAGGGTGTTTCTGTTGCCCTGTCAGGTATTGCTGAAGCCATAAAGCTATGTAAGAGCCTACATAGTATTGTGGTGTGGGCCTGGACACTGCTGCTAGTTCCAACATATGGGACACCCTTCATGTGGGCCTTGCCCATTTTCCTTGCCTGTGTGGGGGACATTATGGAGGTGTGGGGGCTACAGCTTCACAGACAGTAGGTGGAAATACCTCACAAGACAGGACATGTGGAGACAGGCCAAAAGCATAGGGGGCAAAGCTCCAGAATTGGGTACAGATTGTATGTTATTAGTGCTGTTTATATACATGGAGGGTTGCTAGATTGACAGGGTTAGTCTGGACATGCATTTACTGGGTGACTTGACATCTGGCAGTGATATGCCTCTGACATACCTCTCAAATGGCATGTTGTCTACAGACTGGCCAGATGTTTGCCTGTAATGCTTGGTCTGTTCCTCGAACAACATCTGTTTTTGTGGGGTTGGTTGGATAATGTGAGGATTGTAGTCAGTAACTGTTGACATCCATTGGTGTTCCAGACATCATATCCTTCAGGGATGTTATGTTACAACAACACATGTGACACCAGCTACTGTTTTGGTTTGTAACACCATTATGTGTGATATGTCCCTCTTTCCAGCCCCCTATCCCACAAGTACATCATGTGTTGTCCAGATATCCTGCACTATGAGGTGCAGAGGTATGGTATGTCATTAATTGCCAACTGCACTCCATTTATCATGCCAATGACCTGGCAGACTCCTGGCCATGGCATGCAGCGGTGGCCAGGATTATAGTTCCACACCCTGGTAATTCTGTGGAAATCTGTACATATGACAGTTATGTCTGTCTGGCCATTGTGAACAGACTGCCAAGACTGTGTAGCAGTGTTGTGTGTAGATGTTTGTTGGGCTGGTTAGGGAGAGCAGAAGATGTTAGTGCCATACATCCTTTACCTATCTGACTCTGCATGCTGCTACAGCTGCTGGTGGTCTACCATGTCTGTGTGCTTGTAGGGGCTGACTGTGAAATGCCCTGTAACACCTCAGGATTCCCAGTACACTGTGAATTGGGCCGGTATATGTTGGTGTAGTGTGTGACTAGCAATCAGGATATGTTTGTTCAGACAGATGTTCTACTCCAGAGTTCATTTTGGGTACTGGTATGTTGCCACCCAAACCCATTTGCACCACTCTCACTACAGTTCCATCCCTGTAGTGCATGCTATATTTGAATATACATGGGTAATTGCCCAGATATGATGTGGCAGTGTGTTATGTTGGTCTTACTGCACTTCATAAGGTGCTGGGTGACATGTTTGGCAGCTGTCAGGGGATTTCCATTCTGTTACATCACTGCGGTCATACCTCTATATTGTCCAGAGGCCTGGACCATGTCCAGATGCATGGCTCATATGTTTGGTATGTTCCCCAGACAGTCGTTGTACTTGGCTAATTGGTAGGATACTCTGGGGAATGCAGTCAGTAAATGCTAGCATCCATTAGTGTTACTGACTTCATATCCCTCAGAAAAGATATGTTACAACAAAGCCAGTAACAACAGCAACTGTCTACATTTATCACAGCAATATGTCCAATATACCCCTGTGTTTGGGCCTCTGTACCCCAATTATGTCAGGCTTTGCCCAGATGTCATGCACTAAGAGGTTCAGAGATATGTAGTATCATTATTTATTGCATTCATTCCTGCTACCATCGCAGTGATGTCATAGACCCCAGACATGTAACAAGGAAGCGGCCATAGATATGAGTCCTGTGCCTATATATTCTGTGGGAAACTGTACATTTGAGAGGTCTGTGTATGTCTGCCCATTGTTAAAAGTTGTGTAGCAGTGTAGTGTGTGCATGTTATTTGGGCTGTGTAGGGAGGGGGTACATGCGAGTGTCATGGGCCCTTTCTATCTGACAGTGCATGCTGCTCCAGTTTCTGGTTCCCTATCACCTGTATATGTTGGTACATGCAGACTGTGACATGTCCCGTAACACCTCATGATTCCTACTAAACTGTGACTTGGGGCAGTATATGTAGGGGTAATGTGTGAGTGGCAAATGGGATTTTGTTGCTCACACAATCATTATACTGTAGTGTTCAGTTTGCTTACTGGTATGTTGCTGTGACTGTGGTGCAATTTTTGGGGGTATGCACTTTCACACCACTGTCTGTTTTCCATTAATGTTACATCCCTGTAGTGCCTGTTATATTTGCTAATGCATGTGTACAGCTTCAGAGCTGGATTTGGATAGTGTTATGTCAGTCTGATTGTAGTTTGGACATTGCTCAGTAGCTCAGTGTAGTTTCACTGCTGTTTTGTTATGTCCACATATTTGTAAGATGTCCAGGGGTCTGGCCGATATCTTTGGTCTGGTCCCCATAACTATTGTGTATTCCTGACACATCAGTGGGTTGATGTGGGGATTGAGGTCACTAACTAATGAGAAGCAATTGAGTCCTGGAATTGTGATATTTCAGTCAGTCGATATATGTTAGGACATACAGCGTTACTACATCAACTTTCTCAGCTTATCTACTTATGTATTTTGGATATGTCCAGATATCTGACCCATACTTTTGTTCAGTTTCACAATGTATTTGTATTTGTGTGGTACATCACAATGATGATCCAAGGATTTATGTCAGTAAGTAATGACATAACATTTCAGTTTCCATCCTCATATCCTCAGTAATTGTCTGCTGAAACGCACTCGGTTGCTGTAGCAAATGTCTTCATTTGTAACAGCAATATTTGAAATATGTCCCTATATGTGCCCCCCCCCCCTTTACAGCCTTTGTGTAGGTTTCTTGCACTAACAGGTTAAAAGGGAAGGTTCTGAGGTATAACTTCACTGGATGCTCTCTCTCTCTTTCTCTCTCTGTCTCTCTATATATATATATATTTTTTTTTTTTCCATCCTTTATATTTTTATATATGTATATCTGTATTATGACTCTACTTTTTCATATATATGTTTCATTAGACATATATATATATATATATATATATATATATATATATATATATATATATATATATATATATATGTGTGTGTGTGTTTGTGTGTGTGTGTATATGTCTATATATAACACTTTAATGGTTCCACAAAACTTTCTCCCTAATGTCGTATGCCTCTATTGCATGATATGTTTGAAAAAGCAGCATTATTTCCTGCATCTCAGATGGTATAGTGGTACATTCTTCTGACAACAGTGTTCAGGATCATTGGTTTGAAACTTGGGACTGTTGTTTTTTAATGCATGATATGTTTGTTAAAGCATTGCAGCTCTTCACAGTTCAGATAGTGTAGTGGAATTTTGCTGTGATTGTAGAGGACAGCATCCAGGTTTTGAGACTTGGCAGGGCTGACTATTTTATTGCTGGGCAGAACAAGGTCTGATGGATATTGAGTGATTAAGGCACATTTAAGCATATTATACTTATAATTTTTTATTATAAAATAATATTTATATACACATAATTTTACGTTTACCTTCCATGAATCCCCCTACATGCTTTCATTAATTTATATTCTTATGTGACTTGTGTTTATATCGGGGGTTCACATCTTTTCTGACATCTCACTTTTGGAACTGCTACACTACCCTGGTTGACAATTTAGCTCCTATGGGATGTTTAAGCTATGCTAAGCGGATGGCCATAATGTGCATGTCCACTTAGCTACACTTAAACATTCCTTAGGCTACTGGAAAAAAAAAGTTATATATTATTATGATATTATTAGGTTATATGGGTGTGTACTGTGGTGTTCTGACAACTACTTTGGACTGCAGTTGTGAAATACTGCCATTGATTTGGCTTTCAGGCTTCTGTCCTTCAAGGATTCCTGCTAATACATATCCTGTTATCTATCAACTTTCTAAGTGCGTGAGGGCAATTCTTCAGGCTTGTCCCTAATGTAGTTTTATTCCCCCCATCATTTATGCCTTTGTTAACATGAACTGGTGTGAGGGAATGTTGCCATACATTTGCTTTCAGACTTCTACCCTTACATGATTCCTGCTGCTGCATGACCTGTTCTCTATCAACTTTCTATGCTTGTTGGGCTGTGCTTGTGCTTCTTCACTTTTGGGGGATTTACCCCCATTATGTGTGCATTTTCACACATTTTCTGCTTTAGCAGGTTGCAAAAGTGTCGCACAACACTTTAGCAATGCATGGGGTGTGTCACAGAAACTGTAACACACCCCCTGCATTGCTTTCTTATTGCCGTTTTTATTTCCATGTCTGCGGACACTGAAATAATCATTTTATCATTTCAGTGTCTGCTGACACTGAAATTCTGGCATAATATTAGAGCAAAGCTCTAATATTATGCCAGTTTGGCTTAGAAAGTGCCATACAGCACTTTCTGAGTGCAGGGGGCCTGTTTAGTGTCCGTGCACTACTCGGACATACTTCTGCACTCATTCATGGTTCATGTCCATGTAGATTAAACAGCAGTGTGCCTTCATGCATATGCAAGGTGTGTTGCTGTTCTAAACAGACACAAACCTCTCCATGCAAGAATAGTCTTATTCTTGCACAGAGCTTCGTGAATCCAGCAGATATTCTTTGTACTCTACTAAGTAGGGTTTTCTATACATTATTTAGAGAAACCATGGCATTTTTGGCCATACTATGTCCACAAAAGTTTAAATTAATACCTCCGATAGGTTTCATGGATTGGAAAAATATTTAATCATTTTAGAGGGAAGTGATGCAAACATGTGTCAAGTGCTGGATAGGGATTGTTTCAATTTTTTGAATGAGAGGTGGGTTGGGGGCAGCAATAAGAATACATGGTTACAAAATTATATTCTCTTGCTACACCACTGTCATAGTGGCTGCTCTTTCTTTGCAATGATTCATTTTGTTCCCTATATACCAGTAGTGCTTTACTTTACAAGTCTACCCTATATGTCAGCATAGACACCCAACAACCACCCCAGTTCAATAATGCTGAAATTCTTATCTCAAAACTACAAATGAACAAAAACAAAAATGTAAACATTGTCTGTGTCTACATTCCCCCAGGGATTAACACAGAAACCTTAGAAAACTTCTTATATTGGTTATCCAATAACTACCCCCAAGAAACAATCGTTCTTGGGGATTTCAGCATTGACTGGAACACTTGCTCTTGTGAAACCCCCACAACCCCCATAAACCTCTCTGGATTTACTCAAATCATAACCTCCCCCACCAGGACAGGAAAACCCAACAACAAGGAAAGTACCCTAGAGAGGATACTCGTCAATACCCATCTTCAATCGTATAAAATAGGGCACTTTGCCTGATGACATAATTGACCACTGTCTCACCTATGTAATCAAGCTCAAAGTAGACTGCTCCTACCAACCTACCTATAGAACATTAAGAAACAGCAAGAATTTTATTCTCACCAAGTTTCAAAATGAACTAAAGGCATGCAACTGGTCAATACTAAAAAGTCTCCCCCTAGATGAAGCAGTAGCATACTTTAACACCAAATTCCTTGCTATTCTTAACTCCCATGCTCCCAGCCGCTCTATTAGAACCAAAGTTAATATTGCACCATGGCTTTCTAAAGATACCAAAACTAAAATTTCACTCAGAAACAAAGCATGGGCCACCTACCGAAAAACAAAAGCCCTGCTTGATCAACTAAGATTAAGACAGCTAAGGAATGACACCAAAAAATCCATAACCCTAGACAAAAAAAACACTACTACCATGTACTGCAAAAACACCAAAACAAACCTCAAATGTTCTGGGCAGGAATAAACATACTACTCCACCTAGGCCAAACCGCCACTCCACCCCCCTCAACTTCCCAACAAAAATCCCCAGTAGACATTGCTCATAACTTCAACAGCTTCTTCACAGAGACTATCCAGTCTCTAGCCAGCCAACTCTCTCCCAATGGCTCTAATTCTAATGTAGCCACACCCAGTACTCAAACATACTTTACCTTCCAACATGTTCCTACTCAACTTATTCATGCCCTACTTAAGAAACTAAGACCCACTACCCTGGCTGCCGACCTCCTCCCAGCAGACTATCTGCAAAAGGCTGCTGACACCATAGCATACCCCATCTCAATCTTGATCAACAGAGCTATATCTGAAGCTACTGTACCCACTATATGGAAAATCTCCCATGTCATACCTCTCCATAAAGGAGGCACTTCCACTGAACTGTCAAACTTTAGACCCATAGCTATTCTGTCACCTCTAGCTAAAATTATGGAGAAATGTGTACACATACATCTCATGCACTACCTCACACAGAACAAGCTGTTGTCCAACTTTCAGCATGGCTTTAAGCCACACCACAGTACTATGTCTGTTCTTCTCTCTTTCTCTAATGTCATTAACCACAATCGCAATAATAACAAACAATCCTCAGCACTCTTTCTAGATCTATCCAAGGCTTTTGACATGGTTAACCACAAAATGCTTATAAATACCTTTAAGACCTTCTCCTTAAACAACCATGCACTCCAATGGTTTCAATCCTACCTGCAGGGCAGGCAACAGGCAGTCCTATGGCAGGACAAGCTATCATCTCGTCTACCCATCACATTAGGAGTCCCCCAGGGCTCAATACTAGGACCCCTTCTTTTCTCCATCTTTATCAACGACCTTCATTCAGTCATCCCAGATGCTACCTGCATTCAATATATGGATGACTGCACCTTGACTTGTTCTGACACCTCACCAGCTACTTTATTCACATTAACCCAACATACCTTCAATACAGTGAAAAAATGGCTCTCCAATCAACATCTAATCCTAAACCCCAACAAAATTAAGTTGCTCCTTTTTTCCCCCACATGCAGGCCTCCCCTTTCATCCTTCAACATAACTGCTATCAATGGCACTATCATCTCCCCAGAAGCCCAATCTAAACTACTGGGTGTCATAGTTGCTAACAACCTGAAGTTTGATGCGCATATCAATCAAACTATGAAAACCATTAATAAAAAACTTGGCTCTCTACAGAATCAAACCTTTCCTTACCCCAGTTGCTAGAACTGCAATTGCCCGTTCCCATCTACTATCAACTCTTCTCTATGCCTCACCTCTATTCTACAACTTAAACAAAAGAGATCTTAATAAACTATCAACATGCTATAACCACATTGCCAGATTTGCTACTGGCACAGCCTACCGAACACCTCACTGTCACAACCTAAATCACCTAGGATGGCTTGAACTGCCAAATCGACTGCAGTTGAACCAGCTAATAATGGCACATAAAGTCCTTTACCAACCAGAAAATACACCTGCAATAAAAAATATTAGCCCCTACACCAGCACCTGGCCACTGCGATCATCCACTAGACTCCTAGTTCAAACATACAAATCCAACTACTCAGCTGGGGACTCTCTGTTTGCCAACTCTGTTGGAAAAATATGGAACAGACTCCCAGCTGACTTGATCCTAGAACCCTCACTAACTCGATTCAAAAATAAATACTTCAAAACTTATTGGTTATGTTCTTGCACGAACCCCAACTAGTGACCTCTCTATTTCTTAGGTGCCTTACCTTCAACTACTTCTAACGTTTTTCTAGCACTCCATTTCAGGAAGGGTCAATTGTATAACTGCTGCTTGATGTGTCTTAAACCTGAATGTAATATTATGTATGTTTAACTTTGAAAATAATGTTATGTTTTGTAAAGTGTTTTATAAGTTAGTACTATATGTGCTAAATGCTGGTATTGCATATGACTGTAATCTGCTTGAAACTAGCATTTACTAAATGTTCAATGTGTATTATTATAGTGGAGCTTTTCTCCCCGGGCCTCCATTGAAAATGGACATGTATCCAGTCAGACTATCCCAGTCAACAAATGTAAAATAAATAGATAAATAAATTTGAGTTATTTTCTGAATGGCATGCATATGCTACACTAACTTTTTAAACTGCCTTTGTTTATTCACACTATTTCATGATGCATATGCTTCATTCATTTTTTCATTGCCTTTGTTTATTCACAGTATTTTATAAAGGTCATGTGATTTGTAGTTAGTCATTGGTGGCTCTGACATCAGCAGTCCGCTATATCGAGAAAGATGGTTCCACTACATCTAGATGAGTTCACAGTCATTGGAGGTTCAGCCAGGCAAAACAAACTATTTGAGGAGTTTCAACCAGGTGAAAATAAAAATATTTTTGCATGATGGCAAGAGCCCCTATACCCTCCATTTGTGGTATTTGTCTAATACACCATTTTTATTCATGGATACTAAGTCCAGGATTCAGCAAACTCAGAAAAGATTGAAAAGCTGATGAATCACTGATGGCACAAGAACACAAATTGCACTGACAGTGATTCCCAACTGATCATTGCTGGCAAACTAACACAAACTGTACTGGCAGTGATTCCCAACTGATCGCTGATGGCACACAAATGCAGACTGCACTGACAGTGATTCCCAACTGATCACTGATGGCACACAAATGCAAACTGCACTGTTGCTGATTCTCAACTGAAAACAGTGACTGATGAGTTGCAGATCAGTAAAGTATACATTCCAAACTTCAACATCACCCAGTTTACACCTTAGCAAGTGTAGGGAAGCTGATGGAGATTGCACACTCATGTTGCAAAGTTTTATAGTGTTGAAAATAACAGATGTTTGTTCCTGAAGTCCAGTATTTCAGTATTTTTACACAGCAATGTTTTCATTATTTTAGGCTTCAGCCATAGATGGTGCCAGGTTTTCAACATCTGGCCTTTTGACTTTGATATTTCTGCAATTGACCTTTTGGCATTAGGGGTTTAGTAGTGATCTCATTAAACTACTGTGCACTTTATAAAAAGCCGTTAGCCAAGCTTTCTCCTCTTATGTTCATTTTGTGCTTTATTGCTGTACTTTTGTCTTATATTTATTTTTACACTGATTGGCTTAACTGGTCATCTATGACTACATTTGCATTGTGGCCCACGTCACAGTTTAAAAAAGTTCTGTTTAGGATGGTGAATGTATAAAGTTGCCTATAAGGTTAGTAAACACTAACTAAATAAGTAAACAAAATAAATCGAAATCAAAACAGAGCCCCAGTCGGAATTAATACATATGCTTCCTGAAATGTCAATATATACATCTATCGGATGGAATCCTGTACCCCATTAACCCTGTGCCTTTCCTGCAATTCCCTGATTAATCCTAATAGGAATGGAATCACTAAAGAGCATTGTTAATGTACTAGTTGGACTACATGCTGTAATGCACAACTGTGACTGCCATGTTTCACACCTTCCAGTCGTCCTGAACATATTCAGAAAGACATGGTCCTTTCTGAACTCTTCCACTTCCCCTTCTACTAAGTTGCATAGCATTTCTTGGAACAGGAAATGGATATGACTGGGAGATGCTAACCATAATTTTCTGGTAAGAGACCTAGCATATAGCACTGGTTTATTTAGGGCACCCCATTGTTGTTTGCAGGAGAGCAAAATCTTCCTGTAATTATTACATAGAAAACACAAAACCATTTTGCTTAGAGACTCCTATGAGAGCAGTTACTGATGCTACTGGCATTTCCCAAACTGGTGAACTATTTAGGTACCACTACAGTGACTTGTGGAGGTACTGGACAGACATTCTTAACCAATGGGGAGAAGAGGTCAGAGTAGGAGCACCTGAGATGTACTCTAAGCATCCTGCAATTTTCCCCTATCCTACCAGTGTGGAATGTAGAATAATTAAATCTATATTTTTTGTACAGCCTAGAAAGTTATAGTAGAGAATTCCGTACTGTACTACAGGAGATTGTCCTGCCTTTCCAGGCACAGGGGTGACTAAACCTGTTTGTTTTTCATAGATTTAGATATACTTATCCCTTTTTGTATTTTATCAGATAGTTAGTTAGTATTTGTTTCTGGGTTTTTTTGTGTGTGAATACAGAGAATCTGTTTTTTTGTATGAATACAGAGATTTGAGACTATGAAATAATTTTTTTCATCTATAAATGGGTCTGAGTTTTCAGTTTTCCATTTTTGCATCCTTTTTTAAGTGTGTATATTTACCTCTTGAAATTCATAGCGCTCTAACAGGAAGGTTATAAAGAAATGAAATTACTGATGGAAGGCTGAATGAATGATTTTGATTGGCCATCATGAAGGTTTTACAACAACCTTTTGTATGTTAGGATTTAAGTTTTTCAGGGAAAAGAAAAAACAAAGTAATATGAGGATACCTGCAAATCTGTATCTTTATAAGGCAGTGGTAGAAGAGGAGGCATGAGGAAATGGGGATATCATGGGGCATCAGCATATGGTAGTGCCACAGGGGTGACATGTTTATTGCAATACATTTTTCTGGTACTTTTTCTGAATTGTTTCTATGCTTTTCAGATAATCAGAACCCCATTTCTCAACTGACACTGGTTAGTCTTTGTTGTCTTCCAAGCTGTGTATCATTTTAGTCTGCCCTATTTTTATAAACAGTCAAAAACTAGAATCTTCTTTTTTTTTAAGTTTTGCAATCAGAAGTTTCAAATGCATATATCCTGTCCTAAACTGTTGTATGCAACTATGTTTATTATGTAAAAAGGCATACTGAATCCCAACTGTAGCTATGATTGTTTAGTCACTGACTACAGCTTTGGTTTAGAAGTAAGAAATTTGGCTGTCTTCATACAGTATGTAACAGTTAAGGACCTCAAGTGTTTACATTTTCTCGGATAATGGGGAGCTGCGTGGTCAGAATCACATTTCATCTGATAATGGGGAATTGCAGGGTCACATGCAGAATGAATCTTTGGCTTTAACAAAACAGTGGTAGTATGGGTTGATTCAAAAGTCACTTAAAGATAGTAAAAAAATAGTACAAGCCACATGTTATACTTGCAAAATGTTTAATTCATTGAACAGGCTTCTTCATCTAATTTTCTAAGTAGCTAAGCCAGCAGAGAAGCAGAGAATACTGATTTAAACCATTGCAATCCCCATGTGGGTAACTTCCTGATGAGAAAATGAAAAGTAACTATTAACTGCTCAGATAACAATGACTTGACTAAACAAAGTCATACTGGTGACTGCTGGCTGATGAGATATAAAAAAAGCCCACAATAAATACACAGTAAAAAACCTGCATACCTCTCAGCTGTGCAGATTTTAACAGAATGTCCAGATGTTTGCCTTATGTTTTTGTCTGTTCTTCATAAGATTTGTGTTTTTCTGGCAAATCACTGGGAATTGAAGTCACTAATGACATTCATTTGAGTTTTAGACAATTTCCTTCAGAAAATGCATGTAAAAACAAATCCGATTATTCTAGCAACTTTCTAAGTTTATAAGAGCAATATTTAAAACCTCTTCCTATTGCTGGACCTTTGTCTCCCCATTGTTTTGGGCTTTGTCCATATTTCTTGTGCTAAGAGGTTGAGAGGTACATGCAAAAGATAAAAATGGAGCAATCCAGCATTGGTCAAAAACTGAGATTTTCATAGCTTCCAAAACTGGTCACTAGATGGCAGTGTCACATTTCTTCAGTACTGCAAGGGAGAAGCACTGTTCAAGCATCCTGTTTTCAAAATTGTTCACTACCAGGATTTTTTGCAAATTAGCTTTGTATTATGTGAAGTAACAATTATTATCCCAGTCTCTGTAGAGCAAACAATGTAAATTACACTAGAGACATTCAATGATTTTTGTAATTGAATTCAGACCTGTTTTACTCTTTAAATGTCAACAGTTACTGAACTTTAAATTAAATTAAAAACCTAAACTTAAAGACTATTGATTTTAGTAGGAATCCTGTCAAATATAGGGCTATGAGAGCCTGCTTACTGAAAACAATCAGAAAGACTTGCTTCTTTCTTTCTTTCAAGTTTGGCTTTAGGAGATAACTGAAACACAGCCTGGCTAATCAGTCTGATGAGGACAGTGTACAAATAGATTGTCTTTCGGCTTATCCCGGTTAGGGGTCGCCACAGCGGAACTCCGGTCCACTAATGTTTGGTGTGGATTTTTACGTGCTGAGTTACCAGCCCTGATGCACAACCTTCAATGAAGGCACGCTCATTCACGCATGCCTCCACACAGAAAACGCTCTAGCTGAGAATCGAACGGGACAACATCTTGCTGTGAGGCAACAACGCTACAGATTATGAAGGACTAATTCATCTGCAATATGAAAGACAATAACCAGATAGAAATAGGCTACAATGGGAGTATTTTATGTTACTCATTCATTACAAACAGTATAGCTGTATTTTTTTGCATTGCTTGTGCTTGGTCAGCCATCAATCATCAGCAGAAAAAAATGTATTCCTCAAAGAAATGTATAAGTGGTAATGGATTCATGTTGACATGTCAGCAACCCTTACCATGAAGCCAAATTAAGTGGAAAAGTTCTTTGAAAGCCACTCATATTGAGTAAATGTGAAGGTGATTTTGCAGGGGGACAAGCCACCCTCTTGTCCCTTGCCTACATGCACAACAGTGGGGAAAAGTATAAACACAGGCTTACTTTATGTGACTTTCACAGAAGTTTTGCTGATGAATTTGACTTTGTATTAAGTGTTATTGCCCAAGTAAGTGACGGTGGTACAGCGGTAGCATTGTTGCCTCACAGCAAGAGGTTCTCCTGTTTGATTCACAGCTGGAATGCCTTCTGTGCGGAGTCTGCATGTCCTCCCCTCGGTCGGGTGGCCTCCGAAAGACATGTGTGAATGGGTGTGCCTTCGCTGAAGGTTGGGCATTGGGCTGGCAACTCGGTACCATAAAAATCTACTGCCAATCATTAGCGAACCGGAGTTCCGCTGTGGCGACTCTTAACCAGGAAAAGACAAACATTAAGTGTCACTGACCAGATGTCTGTCCCCCTGAGGAAACTACATACTTTAGATTACCATAGACATCCACTTTACAGCTGGGGGGGGGGGGTCCTGTAAACCACAAAATTAAAGCAGCTTAGGAGAGACATAAATACATATAAAATTAGGCAACTCTTTTGTTTCACTTCATCAAGGAGGATGTCAAGTGATATGACAGAAATATTAAAAGCTACTTACCACCAAGGGATTTTAGATGCTTTGTGGCATCTTTTAGAGCATTTTTCTTACATTTCCATCCGTTTATGTGATGTGTCCCAGCCTTGACAATCAGTTAAAATTAAGACGCTACAGAAACTGTAAAAAATCACAACTGTAATGGAAAACAAAGGTCAAAAATGTAATATACTGCAGGACTTTGGCTGAAGCAGTATCTCTTTTATGTCCTCTCTACCTGTCTTTCCAGAAGAAAATATAAAAAGCAGTAATGCTTTAGAGCTGAAGACTTTCCTGGACACAAAACAAAACCCAAAGTTTCTACTGAAATTCAGCCACTAACAATTCTGGGGCACTGTTGCACCCCTTGGAATAAAGCCCGACTGAAGTGTATAACAGCAGCGTTATAATTGAATGATAATTAACTTAACCGCATATGCCATGCAATCTGCATTTACTAACTGAAAAAAAACTGCCAGACTGAGTAATGTAAAATTTTAATTAAACACCAGTCTATATTGCTTATTGTCAAAGTAAAACTGACTTCAGGATGTGTTGTGGTTTCCTTTTTCTAGTCCATTTACCCTTAGTGAGTGGAACATACACCCCCCCCACACACACACACACAGTTCAGTATTTATCAGGCACCTATTAATACCCCTTCATCTCCTCTGGTACAGCATCACAGCACAGCTGCGGTATACTCTCTGACAAGTACAGAGATATTCCCATCAACATTCTATCAGCAGTGTTGTTCTGAACACACAGAGTAGTAAACACAAGAGATTTTCTTTTTTCTATAGTAACAGCACAGCTTGCCATTTACTTATAGGAACACACAATTAAAGCAAATAACATTGAACAAATAAAGTTTATAACAATTACTTATCTTGATGCTGATTATCAGCCTTAACTGAAGAGAGCAGGAAAACACATTGGCAAATCCAGATACTAAGCTATTTAAAATACTTGCCTAAGTACACTGTTATTATCTGGACCAGAATTTGTCTCTGAGCTAAGCTGACTCCTTTTCTTAGTCAAAAATGGTGAACTAGTGTACAGGTACCACACTGGAGATCCACACTGGTTACTTACACCTAATTAGTCGAAGCTCACAACAGTGAAACAGGAAGATCTTCAGTATTCTGATATAGCAGAGAGCAAGAAGGTGAGTGCTGCATGTTCCTCATTATCTCTCTGCTGTCTAAATATGTGTGATCTCAGAGTTGGTATATATATATATGGGTCTACCTGACAACGTCGACAAGCCACAACACCGACAACCAGTTTACCGACACCACATAACCGACAGTCCACAAGATCGAAAAGCCACAACATCGACAACCATTTTACCGACAGCACATCAAAACAAATCCCCTGTCCAAAAAGCACACACACAACACAACAACACCAAAATCCTTACAAACCCACACTAAACCTCACATAGACAACTATCTACAACCTTAACCCAAACCCTAACCCTAAGGTCCGTCACTATCACACACTTACCTAACCCAGCCTAACCCTAACTCACTTAACCTGCCCTAACCCAAAGACTATCACTACCGCACACTTACCTAACCCGCGCCCTAACCCTAACTCACTTAACCCGCCCCTAACCCAAAGACTATCACTACCGCACACTTACCTAACCCGCGCCCTAACCCTAACTCACTTAACCCGCCCCTAACCCAAAGACTATCACTACCGCACACTTACCTAACCCGCGCCCTAACCCTAACTCACTTAACCCGCCCCTAACCCAAAGACCGTCAATATCGCACACTTACCTTACTCGCACCCTAACGTCCGTCACTGCTGCATACTTACACAGCCTTTTCCCATGTCGGTGTTCTCAGCGTCGGTGTTTTCATCCGTCGGTCTTCTCAACCGTCGATCTTCTGGCGTCGGTAAACTGGTTGTCGATGTTGTGGCTTGTCGACGTTGTCAGGTAGACCCATATATATATATATATATATATATATATATATATATATATATATATATATATGTGTGTGTGTGTGTGTGTGTGTGTGTGTGTGTGTGTGTGTGTGTGTATATGTATATATATATATATATATATATATATATATATATATATGTATCTAAGAGGTTCTCCGGCTTGATCCTCGGCTGGGGTGCCTTCTGTGCGGAGTCTGCATGTCCTTCCTGTGGTCGCGTGGGTTTCCTCCGGGTGCTCCAGTTTCCTCCCACATCCCAAAGACATGCTACATGTGGATTGGACACTCTAAATTGGCCCTAGGTGTGAGTGTGTGCGTGTGTGTGCCTTCTGTGGAAGGGTGGGCACCGGGCTGACCACTCGACACCGTAAAACTCCACTGTCAATTATGAGTGGACAAGGTGATCTGCTGTGGCGACCCCTAACCGGGAAAAGCTGAAAGAAGAAGAAGATATATATATATATATGGTTTACTATCAGAAGGTCGAAGTGGATATTGAAGTCTGGAGGGCGAACGGCGACAATGTCGAACCTGAAATTGTCAAAATACGAATCTCTCCCCCATCTCGACCCATGGTAAAGCCCATTCTGAGGTTTACGTTGAGTCGTATTTCCACAACGTCGGAATTCGATACTGCTGCTTTTGTGGATGTGGGTCAATGATCCCATCATTCAATGGAGTCCGGTTCGACCTTCTGATGGTAAACCCACATAAATACATACATACATATAAATATAGATATTTACATATGGAAGGTAGGAGATTGCCCTCATATCATCATGTTGGGGGGTGTTAAAGGCTTGCACTTAAAAAACTTCTTTTTTTTTTACCTTCAGTGTCCATGTCAATTTCCAAAGGTTTTAGATGTTCCAAGGTTGAATAATCATTTGTGGATCAAGCAAGAAGACATTATTCATTTTGGGCCTGTCTCACTACCATACTCCATCCTCAGTACATTTCTCCAATGCTTCAGTTTGCAATTCATGTCCAATGTACACTGGGAGGTATAATACCAACTGTGCCAAATAGCTGTCTTTATTACTGATGCAGAACTACTTCTCTCTCAAAAGCATTGTGGTGGGTTGGGGCAGTGGTAACAGGCTTACTCTGACTCCAGATATTATACGGCAAGATGCACACCTTCTTTCACTTTTAGATCGCTCTTGTTGTCAAGAAATAATATGTCTTGGACAATATGAATAGACATAGTAGTTTGTGGAAGTGGGAATGGAATTTTAAGGAGGCTGATTCCCTCAAAATGAAGGAGACTCGGATATAACTTAATAGTTTTGTACAGTATAGGGAGCAATATTGAAAAAAATATAACTTGGTTTTCCTGGGAATGGGAATGTTCCCCTCTCCCATGATGACCAGGCGCATTGCAACTACTTCTTAAAATTATGTTTTTTTTTTTCAAATGAACTTAATACAGATTAAGCACTGCTTTCTTTAAATTTTGACGAATGCATTTCAGACTGTATCCCACTTCCTTGCCAAAGAAAACTATATTCTATCATAATTTGATATATTTTCATTAAATTTTCATTGGGTGAAAAAGAGGTGGCAATTACTGTCATAGAAAGTGGAAAAGATTAAAGATGAATTCAGTCATGTTTACTTGCCATAACTTAAAGTAATTCTGTATAGTACAGTGTAAAATCATGCTGATGGATTTTTACAGCCTTTCATAAGATGGTATGTGGTAGTTATTTTATGGTTTTAGGTAATAATAATAATCATGCAGCTATTTAGTGATACACTTAGAAAAAATTATGAAAAAAATGACAGTTTAAATAATCACATTGCCTTTCAGCTCATGAATTACAGCATGTAATGAGTATTGCTATAAAGGAATGTTTATCACAAAATAAACAGTATAATTTAATTTTCTATGTATTTTGTTTGTTTGTGTCTTTTGGCTTTTCCCGGTTAGGGGTCGCCACAGCAGAACTTCAGTCCGCTAATGGTTGGTAATTGATTTTTACATGCCGAGTTACCAGCCCTGATACACAACCTTCAACGAAGATACGCCCATTCATGCATGTCTCCACACAGAAGACACTCTAGCTGAGAATCGAACCAGACAGTGTCTTACTGTGAGGTGACAACACTACCGCAGCACCACCACACTGCAGCAATTTGCAAGCAGCAGTTTTGGTTTGCTTTATCCAGCCTCACCATATTATATTTTAGTCTCAATGGCAGAGTGAAGTAAACTTCTACTAAAAGAGGGTCGTTATGTTGTTATCATATTCCAGTTGGACTGTGTGCCACTACAGAAATGTTAATGAAAGTACACTTATGGTTAGGAAATGATAACAGCAGAACATGAATGCTTGAAATGTACCTCATTAGTATAACTCATTTTAATGAATACGCCCTAATTCTGTGATCAATTATTAAGAGTTGTTACCCGTGCAGTGTTAAGATTTATAAAGAAACATCTGGGTTAATACTGAATAATCTGCCTTTGTCAACAAACACTGCAAGTATAAAGCAATGCCTTCTAACCATAGAGTGAGTGTCACAGTTAAATCCTTTACAGTTTTACTGCATTAGTTCAACATTTTGAGAGGTACTGCTTCACATTCAGAAAAAAATGAAGTGTGCAAGTTATGGGATCAAAACCTAATCAGATCTTCAAGGAATTCTAAATAAATCTGAGTGAAAATTATAAATGAGAAACAATAATACACAAACACATAAAGTAATAAGAACGTAGTTTGGCTATAAAGGGACAACGACAACAATAGTACAAAGAAAGTTATGAATCAGTAAAAAAAGTAAGTTTATTTCCATTCTAATTATGAATAGTCAGCATGGAAGTGGACATTAAGAGAGATAAGTCTACAAACGTACAGTCAAAAAGTGTCCACTATAGCAGCTCTGCATGTTCTCCTGTCCCAAGAAGTCATGGCCACTGTTTGCTGCTGATTGCCCTCTAAACTGTTAATGTTACAAGTCAGCTTCAACTTTGGCAGGCTTGCAGGAAGATGCGCTTCAGCTGCCTGTGTTACTGACCTGGTTCATTCCATGCCGTGTGCTTAATACAGTATGTACACACTTTCCTTATGAACCAAAACTTAATCGGTTACTGGCTACCACACTGCATATTTGCTTATAAACTATTTGTGTGGTGCTACGGAACTGGACATGAGCACAGTGAGAAAGGCAACACATTAAGGAAGCATCTTTTACAGAACAACTCATATATTCAGTGACAGAAACATGGTAATCCTAGATGAAGCTGAAGAAAATGAGATGAAAATGGGGCTTACAGAAATAAATTTCCAGTAGTGCAGTCACTGGTGTTGTGGAATAATGGCTGAAGCAACAGTCTTTTGTTGGGTGGTTTGTGGGGGGGGACAGCAGAATATGATCCTATTGCATGTTACCTTCCTTGTATAACTGAATCCTGAAATAAAGTGGCAAGGATAGTAGAAATTGCATCTGCAGATGTGACATTTTAATTTTGACCTGTTGATATTTACTTGCAGTATTCACAACTACATTTCTAGCACTGTTATATGACTATTTGCTCTGAGAGTGCACTGAGCAAAACTAAAAAAAAGTACATATGTACATTTATATCTATTAATTAATTTGTGTAATTTAGAGTCCTTGTTTCTTTAATAGTAATTGCTGCTTTAAGTCTACTGCAGAGAAAGGAGTTAAAGGAATCAGTGGAAGATGATTGTTGTATATCTTAACAGTTTGGTCTAAATTTTTATTTAGTTTCATTTTGGCTAGTTCCTAAGGCATGGCTAGATAGGAATGGATTTAAAAAAGTTGTCATTATGTTTCATACACAGTCATCATGCTGGATTTGTTTCCCTCAGAAATGTCTCAGCCCTTTCTTACCAGGTTTAGCTGTCTGCATTTCAAAACATTACCCCAGTGTTAGTGCAGATTGGCATTTTCCTATCCTACAACACTTTGCAGCATTTTCTAAAGAATAGTTGGTAACCTTGAATGAACAGGCTGGCTTTAACTTATTAGAGCAGCAGTCTTATTTCTTTATTGGCTATACCTAGGACTTAGATACTTTGCCTTCATTTGTAACCATTTTGCTGCATGCTGCCCTACTACTATGAAACATGCCAGTGAGCTAATTTATTTATTTATTTAGTTATTTATAAAACATAAATTACTTTAATGGTATTTAGTCTGTATCCCACGTTACAAATGCCCAACTTTTCTGACTATCATAAAGTGACATACTACTGCAATAGTTCCCCTTTACCACCATTCACAGTCTGACACCTCCTGCCAATTTCCCTAGAGACGACGTTTGTTAGGCTGAAATTTCCTTCATCAACACTGTACTGTGGCACCGCAGCTTTTCTTTTCTTTTGGAAAGACATAAATAAGGTTCTCACTTAGGGTTTGCTTCTTTATTTCTTGGGATTATAAGCATACCGTGAGTATAAAACTTTTCTGACATTAACAATAATCTCAGTTGTCAGGTATGTGTACCACTTCACAAGTTTTCCAGCAGGGGGCAGTAAAGTAAAGATGCTGAGTCTTTAATTCCTAGATGGAGTAGTATCCCATGTTAAAAAAATGAACAAGCACAGGAATCTGTCTAGTTCCAACCTCACCACCACTACGAGTGTTGAGGAAGAAATAAAAAAAACAGAGAATCTAGTGGTCTTAAAACTTTGTTTATGAGCTCACTCATAATAATTTCCAAAAAACATGACACCCAGATAGTGTTCCAAGCAAAAAAAACTTTATTCATCACAGACAAGTGATCCTTAGTAACAAAAAAAAAATCAGAAATATTTTAACAATGTTAAACATATCAGCTTTTATATACTTAGAATTAAGTGTGGAAAATATACCTAGTGTTTCATTTTAAACCAGCCTGTTCATGGCAAACAATATAAACAGGACTGTAAAAGTGCATTTTAGAAGAGCAAGTACCCACCCCCTCACACTACTACTGATTAGATCAAACTAAATCGTAGTTAATGAAAAGACTACCTATCTATTTGCAACCCACATTCCAAGATCAGGTATTAAGAAAATCATAACACATACGTAAAAATATACATAAAAAAGATTTTTAACTAAAATCACTTTCAGCTAACTAATGCAATAAAGCCTTCAACAGGTCTGTGACAAGAATTAAAATCAAGAAAAAAAAACACATAGCTCTCTAACCATAAACATAATCAAACTAAAATAGTATTAATATAAAAATACATATTTTTTATAATATCTAGTAAATATGCATCTGTGTATATTAGTGTTGCATAAAAAGTAAGTTATTAACAGCTCAGAAAAAAAAATGTCAGTGATTTGCAACTTTGCAGTTTTCATGTTTATAGCACCAAAACATGTTTATAGAATGAAAACAACTAGAAAAAAAAACCCACAAAAAAATACAGAAAACAGAGAAAACCAGGACTTAACTACTATTGCTCTATTAAGACTGTGTTGATGTTTACATAAGCTGCCAAAAAATCTGTAAAAGGTTTTTTAGGGAATGTTTCAGGAATATTTTTATTTACTAAAAATAAACTTAATAAAGATGATGTGTAGAATGTGTGTGTGTGTGTGTGTGTGTGTGTGTGTGTGTGTGTGTGTGTGTGTGTGTGTGTGTGTATATATATATATATATATATATATATATATATATATATATATATATATGTATATATATGGGCCTACTTCATTTGATCGAAAGACCATTTGACCTAAACCCATTTGATCAAAATTTCATTTGATCGAAAACCAAACTGCAAGGAAAATAACAGGGATTTGTCCCCCTCCCCAACGTCGTGCGACCCTGGAGTTGGTATATATAGTTAGGGGGGTGTAGTTTAAAATCTGTACATTTTGTGTTATTTTCTTCTTTTAAAGAAAACTAGGTGGGGGGGTGTTGCCCCCCACACCCCCTCAGTTTTGCTTTGGTTAGATTTACTGGATCACACCACAGATTTAAATGGTAACACACATTTTTTCATGCCACTATTACCATGTAGTATTGGAATAATTCCCCCATTTACCATATTGGTGGATGCTCATGCACACTCATGCACACACCTGTACACTTTTATACATTACTAGTTTAGTTAATCCACTGTTTACTGGCCCCCAGTGTAAGCCTGTTTATAGATTGGCTGTACACCAAAGTAAGTCACTTATACCAATTGCGAGTCTTTCAGATTTGGGCAAGCTCACACTGGAGTAAGTTACTTACATTGACAGCAAATCTTTTGGGCTCTGACCTACACTTTTTTCAACTTTTCCCTGTAGGTTTTCCACAGCTATCACTAACCTTCAAAACAAAATCATAACAAAATCTCATTTCCATGTGGACATTCCATAATCTACTAAAATAAACCTTCAAATCTACCCAATCTAAAAATGCAGTTTCAAGAATGACTGAGTCTTTTCCCACTTTTTTCTTGATGTCTTTATTCTCAGTTTCCATATAAATCATCGTATGGTCTGAAAACATTGTCATTTGACTCCAAGCGTGTCCTTCGATATGACAGAACACCGAAAAAAGTCTAGTTTCATTTTAATGTCTCCTCTCTGATAAGTAAATTCCACTTATCCAAGTTCTCATAAATCAGATTCTGTCAAGATGTTTTACATGCTTTTTTATCTTCTTGTTACAAACAACAATTAAAATCCCTATTATTGTGTTAAACATTAAATACATTTCTATTTGTTTTTTAAAAGGTAGAACTCTCAGGTTGTTCTAAGCTGGTGTCACACACATCCTAATTACCATGCCTTGCTTACAGAAATCTGGTATTTGTATTCTCCCTGCTATGACCTCTTTTGGTACAAGATCAGGTTCTCCATTAAGGAATGTGTTTACTCCTGAACAAGTTTCATGCCCCCCCCCCCTTTGCAGCTTCATATGAATACTGTTTCATATTTAATCAGTCCTTAGCTTTTTGGATTTTACTTTTTTTTCTCTTTACTGCACTAATATTCTCCACATTTGTTTCTGATTTACATATAATTTCCTTTTCCTCAACATCACCTGATTCTATGTGCAAAATGTTTAATCTGTTGTCCATGTGGATATCTGCCTCATCTGTATTTTGACATTTTCTGTGTTCCCATCACTATATTTCAGTTCTATTGTTCAATCAGTGCCTCACCTTTCTCCTCTGTGTGTACAGTACAATGTACCTAAACATCTTGTACACGACTTTAACATAATAATTTGTATCAACATTCGCATTTACACTATCATTGTTTCACATCACAAGAGTATCCAGACACAGCCCAGAAATACATTTAAATCTCCCCTTCCCTGAAAATTCCACATCTTTGCTTGTTGCATTTTTGCTAAATATCCAGTTTCACCATAAAAATATCAACAATTGGGTTGATTCCTGTTGAATATAGTCCCTTCCTTGTCTCATATCATTTGAATAGTTGGTAACTTTACTAAACAAACTTATTCTGACTGTAAATCGTACCAAAACCAACCACTCCAGTCTAGGATCCCTCAATGTTTCTGGTTTTCTCCATAGAGTGTATTCTGGCATTAGGTTCACTCAAAAGTATTCCTCACAGTAGCTTACATTTATTGTCTAAAATTTCAACAGTGGTGTCTTTCTTAGTTACTCCATAGACTTTCACCTTATAATTCACCCAGCACAATTTGAATATCTTAGAACTTATTTTCTGCATAACAGACAGGGGAGTTTCATTGTCTAAATAAACTTCAACAAAGTTTGCTTTACCCAAATCAGTGATAGCACATGTCTGTATTGGCAGCATTCCCAAGGGTTTCACATCAAAAGCTGTGCCTGTCCAGTGGTAAATCCATAGCATATCAGAAACAGATCAGAGTTTTCTTTGTCTCTGCAGCCATTTTCTTTGGTTGTGGAGTTATCACAGCTCACTGAAACTCCTTCATACCTACTGCATAAGACCTGGATGCAGCTTCAGTTTTCAGTCTGAACATGTCAGCCTAAAAGACTTTCATAGTTTTTTCAAGGCATGAAGGTGCCTTGACTCAGTCTGGGTATAACTCAGGGCTCCATGTCTCTGTCATTAGAACCACATGCAGATCGAACATTGTTAACAAAACCATTTGCCATCATTTTTCCTTCTTTCCAGGGAAGCAATAAGCATAGTTGAAAAAGGAAGAGGAATTTCCCTAGTGTCTTGGTCAAATGCCCCCTAGTAAATATAAATATCACCTATGCTCTAGCCTGAAAATAGACATAGTAGGATTAAGCCAGTCAATATACCCTGAATAAATAAAACAACTAAATAAATCTTGGGAGAAGTAAAAACATAATTAAACAGTGAAAGAGTAATCCAGACTTCATTGCCATAGACGGCAAAGTAGGCAGGTATAGACAGAGCAGTGATGCCAGTGTTTATGAGGCAGTGTCAAAGGTTCAGCAAGTTATTCACTCACAATTGGTGTTCGAAAAATCAGAAGTTTGTGGCTCCTATCCCTCACAAGGGACTTGCATTCATCTTCCAGTACTGACTTTCCAGCTCAGAAGACGGGTGTTGCTGTACTCCAGAGGTGTTGTACTTACGTAAGATGTCAAAGTGAAGTTCTACTTCCATGATCTGGTCATAATTCAGCTAGCCACTTAACCTGGCACTAAAAAACAAGAAAGCTTCCTCAGTGTCAAGGAAAAAATATATCCCAGTTTGTATGAAGATCACCATAGTTTTCTAGGAATAGGTTGATAGGCTAGGGTTTATTTATATTTATTTCAATTTATTAAATGGGCAGGATTCAATAACTCATGCATTTGCAATAAACAACTGCAGAAAATATCATCAGTAAGTGGGAAAAATGAACAACTGTTAAACAAATTATGATGGCATTTATTTCTTAGTAAATTGGGTGGAGGCTGTTTGCAACATTACCTTCTGTCTCCTGTATTAATTATTTTAAAAAGGAAAGCCTAAATATGTGGTACAAACATTTGCTAAAACATTTGTTTTAAAAGTTCTGTTTTCTGTGATTCTTAAAAATGTTCATTATCACTCTGAACTTATATGGTGAAGTGATTTAATAGGTAAAATACATGCATTCCCTAAATGTAACACAAGAAAAAAAAAAGAACACTTGTAAAACACTGTGTACATCTATAAACGGGCATGAGCTTGAAAGCACTTTATTCAGTTTTTCAGACTATATATTCCAGAATTTATTAACAAAGTAAGGTAAACATGAAAGGAAGATATACAAATATGTGGGTAACAGTTTTGGTAAACTGGCAAATGCTGACCAAAATTAAAATGTGTAAATATGTGAGACAGGGTTTTATAATATTGAGCAGGCTTTTTACCATGGTTATTATTTAGTAAGCATTGTAAATATTCACAGGCAAAACACTCCATATTAGGAATTACCACACTACAAAGACAGTTTTCACCTTTTTCTGTTTAAGTAAGTTTTCTTCAGAATTGCAACTTTCATTGCAAAATGGTTTAAAAAGACATACACCCAAGTCACATGTTGTAAAACTAAACAATTACATTTTAGTTTTCACAGTGTTTCTGCCTTCTTTTGTCAATATACTTAATATTTGTAGCATCATTGAGGGCAGGAAACAAGTTTAAATGTAATTTAATGTAAACTGCCAGCACCCTTCTTTGATTTGCAGCAAGTTATTTCCAATTCCTTGTAAACTAACACACTACATTTTGATCTAATTAAAAAAATCTTAAAATGAGTACAGTTCCTAGAATGTTTGCAGAATATATTTTTAGATTATCCTTTCTGACGGCTAGCATATGATTATATATTCTCTGTGACTTAGTTACATAGTATGCTTGTCATGTGTCACAAGTCACAAGATACACAACGCCATTGCAAATATAATGGTGTTTTGCCTTATCTGTTTTGTCAGAACTTTTAGCAGACAAAACGTACATGGGTTACTGGATGTATACATCTATATTGCTTACAAAACTGACAGGCAAGCCTTACTTTACTTTACTTATAAAAGAAATGTTAACTTTAAAGACATGTTTGATAGAAACAAAAATGAAAAAGTAATTAAAGCTCTGACATGAGAAAGACCAGTACTTTTGCCTGTGAGTTTTATAAGCGATATAGATGTACATCCAATAACACATATACTGCTGTTGAACATGACAAAACAAATGGAGCTAAACACCAGTGGAACTGTATACCTTGTGTCTTCAGACACAAGACTCAAACTGTGCAGGCAAAACACAGAGAAAACTATCACAGAGAAAATATGAGCATGTTCTAGCCATTAGAAAGAATGCTCTAAAAATGCATTGTGTAAATATTCTAAAACTGTACTCATTTAAGATGTTTTATTGTATTAGATCAAATGGATTGTGAAACTTTACAAAGGGATGTAATAGCTCGCTAAAAATCAAAGAAGTGTACTGACAGTATAGATTAAGGGCTAACCTGTCTCCTAGCCTCAAGGAAACTATAATATTAAGAATATTTTAAAAATGAAGGCAGCAAAACTATGAGATTTTGAATGCAATTGGTTGATTTGAGAACATAACTCATGGGTGTATGTTTTTTTTTTACATTTTGCAATGAGAGTTGCTATTTTGAAGAAGGCTTTTGATTTCACAGACAAGAAAGTACTAACCTATTTTCCACTCTAGTAATGCCTTCTTTGGTTGTGAATTCTGTGGTTTCACTTCAGTGTAGTATCATGGTATTTTTTTTTCAAAATATATTAAAGGATGCTAGGGAAGTATATGATAAAGGGGAAACAATATGCTTTTTTTGAATTATGCAGATGATGTGACACTAGTAACAAAATAAGTTTTAGCTTTGGGAATTATTAAAAGTGGATAAGTGATAACTAGTAGATATACAAATGCAATAAGTAAGGATAAATGTGAAGGTTTTGGTTATACCAGTAAGACATGAATAAATTCATAATTCGAACATAATGATTTTGTTTTAGAAACTGTATTTGGGGCACTACACTTGTTTTACAGACATGAACTGTTAAAAGAATTATTAACAGCAATTAATATCTAAAGACATTTAAACTCACCTTTAGAAAAAAGCACATTTGACATATGTATTAAAAAGAAAGGTTGTTTATATGGGACGGATATTTATGTTTACAATATGCAAGGACACTGAATTACAGATAATTGTTTATTGACTTATTTGAGGATTACTAATCCTCATCAAAAGGAATATACTGCATAATTCAGTTCATAAGAAAGTTTAGGACTGATAAATTCAACTGTTTACCTGTCTTTTTTGCATTTCTTCTAGATTTTAAAATTGATAATGTACAATAAAATATTAATACTTGGTAGATTACTTTTGAGTAAACTACTATTTTTGGGGAGTAGATTACATCTAAGCAAGAAAACGTATATAGTTCACTATGAATTAAGTGAATGTAAAAAAATGAATTACTGAAGTTGAACACTGGTGCGCGTTCGGTGGTTGGTGTAGTGATTAAGGTGATAAAGTCACATATAACAAGTACAAGGTTTGATTCTCCCCAAAGGAAATTGGCTAGGCTTAAAATGGCTCACAAGGTCACTTACCTTAATACCTACCTATGAACCTATTTCATGAGGAACAATGTCATAATAGGATAGTGCTACATTTTACCTCATTCAGACATGTAACAAAACATAGATGGAATAGATCTGACCAGGTATGAGAATGCCAAGACTTTTTGGAGACATGTCTTTTAATTAAACAAGTTATCGATAAAACAACCCGAACTACATAAATGTCAGAAAGAGAGGCTGTGTCATTTACATAAAGCTGAGGAAACTAGGAAACTTTTTTTTTTTTTTTTTTTTTTTTTTACTTTTTCAAGGACTAATTGGTCTTTGGGACAAAGTTGATCGAGAGTGCCAAGGTCAGTTGGTATAAAGCATAACCATGGAAATAGGTTTTATAGAAATTATGATTAGAATGATAAACAAAAGGTTCTTTTAATGAATATCATATATTTTAGGGGGTTCAATTTATGTAGAAAGCAATGCATGAGGAAAATATTATAATAAGATGTCAATATAATTCTGATATGGATGAAACAGTGGTTGCAGCAGAAAGGGAGGGTTGAAAGAAATGCACAGATGTGTTGCTTTTGATGAAAAGATGTATTTATTGCATTTTAATTATTGATAAACTGTAAACATAAGCAATGTGCTCTACTCTTTTTTTATGATAACTGCCATGGAACCTTTAACATCCATATGAACAGCTAATACTTCCAACTGATGGCACATTAATTATAGCAGTTAAGAAGTGCAACACATACTTCTTAACCTCTTAGAGCAATACATCTAGACAAAGTCTTAAATAATAGGGGACAAAAGCCCCAAAATAGGTACATTTTTAAATATTGCTCTTACAAAGTTGGGAAGTTGCTAGAATAACAGCTTTTGCAATAGCATGTATTTTCTGATGGGTATAAAGTCTGAAACTCAAATGTCTGCCATTATTTTCTGACTTCAGTCCTCAATGCTTTTCCATTGATTTGTCAGAAAAAACACATTTTATGAGGAAACAGACCAAAAATATAAGTCAAAAACTGGATAGTCTGTGAAAATCTGGATAGGTGAGTTGCAGCACCCCATGTTGTCATGAAGTGTAATTACTGTGATATTTATTTTATTTTTTTTATAATTGTTTACCAGGGTAGTGCACTGATCATTACTAACCCATTTCAGGCTCAGCCTAGGAAAAATACAAAACATTTCACAAACACTACAGAAATGAAAGCAAAACAGAGTAGTTCAGACTAATTACATAGAAAAAAGCTGTGTACTTTATTTAGTCCCAGCACTTGGTATAGGGATAGAACCAACAGTCTTCTCATTTTTCCAGCATCAAAAGCAAGTATCTTACCCGCTGAGCCAGGGTCTATATCACATAGTCGAAGTTCCATAACTCCGAGCACCTAATGGTAAAACTATTATGTTCGAAGTTACAGAACTTCGACTACGTAAAAAAAAAATAGAAAAACAATGAACAACAAAATAAATTGTTGTAAGCAGTGGGGCAAGCCCCTCTGCACCCCCCACATGGGGGGTTGCACCCCCACTGCCCCCGCTACTTAAATATACCAAATCCGAGATCGCACCACATTGAAGTGAATGGAAACCTCCGCTTATGGAAATTTCCATTCAAATGCTCAAACGTTTACAAATTCGAACATATGGTCTCGACCATATGTGGTTCAAACTTGTAAAAGTTCAACTATGTGATAGGAACCCGCTGAGCCATACCACTGCACTATTGTTGTAACTCAAACTGCTGAGCATTCATATGTATTTTTCCTAAGTTTGTGCTGGTGTAACATACCTAAAATAGCTTTAAGAGGTACTGTACTTTGAAACAAATAACTTCATTAAGTGGTTAATTCATTAAGTGTCATTCTAAGGGGATCCAGTATTTGTCTGCCTGGGATGACATGATCGACAGACCACGATGCTTTGCCAGAGATGGCCTGCACTTGTCACCAATGGGATTACGGATACTGGCTAAGGCTCTTGCCACCCCTACAGTGCCTTTTTTAGGCAAGGTTCAAATGACAAATTCACTACCGTAACAGGTACAAGCAAGCAAAATCTGAGGATAATGCTACTCAATGCTAGAAGTCTAAACCTCAAAATGCACTCACTCGAGGCACTCCTTAAAATGGAGAACATCGAAATCTGTGCAGTGACAGAGACCTTGTTCAAAGTTCCGGAGAGCACCCCTGCATTACCAGGCTATAATTCATACCACACCTTTCGGCAACCTAACCCGGACTGAAACACTAAAGACAGAGGTGTGTCCATATTCATTAAGGATATCCACACCTCCAGGCTAGTTGCACAGCATAATGCATCCGAGATTATCCAAGTGCAACTAATTCTGGGAAAGACCGCAATCCAAATTGTAGCTTGCTACAGACCCCTCACCATGCCCCAGGATTCCCACTCCTCATTTCTTGATACACTGGAAAATATTAGGGTACAACCCAACACCCTAATAATGGGCAATTTCAACTACCCCACCATTAACTGGGAAAACTACTCATGTACCAACTCTTTTGCTCAACATTTTCTGGAATTCATAAATTCCAACTCCTTGGTTCAACTTATTCACACCCCCACCAGGGGCAGCAATATCCTAGATCTGGTCATTACCAACATGGGTGACCAGTGTTCTACACCAAAGGTCAATTCCTCGTTGGTGAGATCCGACCACAAACTGATCACCCTAGACATCCACATCTCACCCCCACCCCCCATTAGGGAAACCACCGTAAAAAACTTCTCCAAAGCCAACTTCACATATCTTAAGACAGAAGTGGCAAACTTCAAGACACCCATGCAGATGGACAACAGAGGTATGACTGCTGAATCCTACACAAATGCACTTTATAAGCACCTACACAAGTGCATGGATCATGCTATCCCTAACAGAACCAAGATGCTATCCTCCAAAAAAAAGGAAGCCAATCTAGAGGTCCTCTGCCATAAACAAACTCTACAACAGAAGAAAGAAACTGTTGCAAAAAAGAGTAAATTCATATGACTGGAGGAGCTCCCTGGTCAGCTTCAATAAGAAGCTGAGATCCCTCATAAAATCCTCCAAAGCTAATTACGAAAACAAAATTGCCACTGACTCTAAAGACAACCACAAAGCATTCTATAGCTATGTCAAGAATCTCAATGGCAACACTCAGATCTGCTCTGAGTTACAGCACAATGGTACTAAATATACAGAACCAACTGATATTGCCAACATCCTGGCAGATAGGTTCAGTACTAACTTTACCCCCCCCCTCACCCACTAGAGGGCCCATTTCTACACCGGAAGAATGCAAAGTTCCTGTAATCACAGCTGCACAGGTAAAAAACACACTCTCCAAAGCCAAGAACACAGCATCCATGGGACCTGACAATATCCCAGGCTGCATTCTACATGAAATACCGAACGAACTGGCACCCCACCTAAGTACCATGTTCAATCATAGCCTCACCTCAGGCTTTGTGCCCACTGAATGGCGCACCGCGATGGTTATCCTTCTCCACAAAGGGGGAGCCACTACGGACCTTGGGAACTACCTCACCATTAGCCTGACGAGCCTGGTCTGCAAGGCCATGGAGCGTATCATCATGGAACTTATAAACAAAGACATTGGTAATCTCCAAACTCTGGATCCCACCCAGTTCATGTTTGTAAAAGGCAGATCATGTCTCCTAAACCTGATATACATCTTTGAAGCAGTCACCAAAGCCATAAATGACGGTAAGGTGGTTCACACAGCCTATCTAGATCTTGCCAAGGCTTTTGATACCATTCCCCACTCTGGAATTATAGATAAACTCACAAAACTAGGTATAAATCCCTATGTCACAAGATGGGTTGCCAACTGGCTCATGGACAGAACCCACACTGTGAAAGTAGCAGACTCCAAAGCCGACTTCAGACATGTGACAAGTGGAGTACCACAGGGTTCAGTCCTGGGTCCTCTCCTGTTCAGTATCTACTTCTCTGAAGTACAGGCTAACACAGAAGGTCTTTGGCTAATGAAGTGTGCAGATGACTGCAAACTGGGAGCCATAATCAAAACTCCTAAAGATGTGGACATCATACAAAAGGGCCTCACTGAGACAGATGCCTGGTGTCAAAGCCATGGCCTGAAGCTCAATGCCAAAAAGTGCATTGTCATCCCCTTTGGAAAAAACTCTGTCCCCATGAACTACCACATAGGTGGTAGTCTACTTAACACAGAAAGTGTGATAAGAGACCTTGGGACACATGTGGACAGTAGTGTCTCCTTTGATAATCACATCACCACAGTGGTTAGGAAATACTTCTATGTGGCACACCTCATCACAAAGGTTTACTCATCCAGAAAAAAAGAGGTCATTGTTCCCCTCTACTCATCACTCATTAGACCCATTATAGAGTACAGCGCCCCTTTTGATATGTACCTCACAAGACATCTACAACAACTGGAGAGGCCACAGAAATACCTCACAAAGAGGATTACTGGCCTCAAACAGATGCCCTACGCAGACCGTCTCAAAAAATACCAGCTTTACTCCATCACATATCGCCTACACAGAGCCGATCTTTGCCTAACATACAAAGCTATGTCAAACCCAGAGCTGTTGGACATGCTCCACTTAAAGAAATCCCAATCCCTCCGAGCTACACGCTGTAGGGACCTAAACCTTGTCACCACAATAAACAGAACATGCTGGAGGGATAGATTCCTGTCCCAGAGACTTCCCATACTCTGGAACAGACTACTTATCTATGTCAAACAGAGCTTCTCATTAGCACTCTTCAAGAAAAATTTTGATGATTGGATGGGAAATAGGAAATTCACCCTGGGGATCAATTCTGTGGCTCTGCTCGACAGGGCACAGGAAAATAATTTTCTTGGATGGCGAAAGCCAAGATACATTTTTGGCTAGGCTTATACAAGCCCTAGGGCCAATAGCCTAGCACCTACCTATGAACCTATGAACCTAAAAGATATTATGTTCTTCCTTTCTGATGCTGCTTAGATTGACTTGGGTAGTACACATTTTCAGAACAGTAGGGAACAGTAAATAAACTACCTTTTTTTATTCAATAAATTCCTACTACACACAGTGATAAATGGTGTGTGTATGTGTGTGGGGTAGTAATGGCATGAGCTGTTTAATGATGCTCGCATGAAGAAACATTGCCATTGTGCTGATTGGTCTTATGACCTGTCTTCTTGTGAACTCATTTTTATTTCTTTTAATTCTGCTCCATTTGTCAACTTGGTTGGCAGAGTCAGTTTTTGATAAATTGGCAGCACTGTCTTGTTGTTTATTCTAGCTTTTTAATAAATAGGGGTGAAATTAGGTTAGATTTTTATCAGGAGATGGGTTTACTTTTCATCTTCTGTCAGAGTACCACCTGCATAGCAGCTTTGCAGTTTCATACCTAGATGGCAAAGTACATTCTTGTATTTTTAATGTTATTATTCATGGGGGTTGGTGTGCTAAATATTAAAGAACGTGTGTGTGTGTGTGTGTGTGTGTGTGTGTGTGTGTGTGTGTGTGTGTGTGTGTGTGTGTGTGTATCTAGTTACATAGCTCTATGTATGTACATCTATATATCTACATATCTCTCTCGCTCTTTCTATGTATATATATATATATATATATATATATATATATATATATATATATATACAGAGAGAGAGAGATACATAGAGTTATCTATACAATATACACACACACACACACACACATATATATATATATATATATATATATATATATATATATATATATATATATATATATATATATATTTCACATAGCACTAGATGCTGCTCCAGTTCTCTACATGCCCCTATTTTACTTCATGTATAAAACCAGCAGCTCAGGTTTCTAATACTTATTTTTTGTATGTTGTAAATTAACGTAATGCTTTTATGTAGGATGCTATGTATGTTCTCCCATGCCCACCTACATGGTGAGCTTTGCCTCCAAACCCTCTCACTTGAATATACTAATTCATGACTACATAACCAGAGAAACAATGGAAAGCCCTAGAACAGTGATTCACTGCCAACACACTAATGACAACATACTGACAGTAATTCAGTCCTGTCATGCCCTCTTTATGCGCATACCAGAAACAACTTAAAACATGGTCAGCATCTTCTCTGCACAATAACAACATTGCTTTCTAAAGTCATGGGCTATCATAATAATATTCTATTATCATTGAATAAATACACTTTAACAGAACAACAGTAGCTTGCATACTTGATAATCTAGCAGCCTTCAGAGCATACTCAACAATGTGACCACTCAATAGCATTCGGAGATCACACAATATACACACACATATATATATATATATATATCTATATATATATATATATATATATATATATATATATATATATATATATATATATATATAGATAGATAGATAGATATATATTATCACCTTAAATAATGTCAACAAGAAATGACTGACAGTATGCATGTCGAGACACTACTAAGCATGAACCGAGCATCAATCTCAGTGCATACAAAAACCTTAAAAACAAAATTAAAAAGAAAGCATAATTTTTTTTTTGCAGGGAGCAAGCTGAAGGGTACCCCCCCTGCTAATTATATATTCTTACTCTGAAACTGCTGAATTCTTGGGAAAGTGAAACTTCCACAACCCTGTGAATAGTCCTTTTGGCTACTTTTATTCAACAGGTGTCAAATTGAGTTGACTAAGTAGATATCGACAAATGTAACATGTTTTATATATATATATATATATATATATATATATATATATATATATATATATTTACTTCAGAATCCCGAATTTTCAAAACATTGAATTTATATGATCGAGACCATATGATCGATGTTTCAGAATATTGAGAGTCCGAAACAAATCTAACATAAAAGAAAAAAACATCTTTTTTTAAACATTTCTGCAGGGGGGGCCTCCCACACCCCTGCTACTTAAATATACTAACTCCGAGATTGCACTGCAGTGAGAAAAAGGGAAATCTCCCATTCCATGCTGTATGCACATCTCTGTTCAGAATTTTGATGTTCTAAAACTTTGATTATATGGTCTTGACCATATTAATTTCAAAGTTTTAGGATTTCAAGATTCTGAAGGGAACTCCATATATATATATATATATATATGTGTGTGTGTGTGTGTGTGTGTGTGTGTGTGTGTGTGTGTGTGTGTGTGTGTGTGTGTGTGTCTGTGTGTGTGTGTCTGTGTGTGGTTGCATGGAGACACACCTATCTTTAATTGCACTATGGAAACCCCCACAACATTCTTAAGTGAACCATGGCTATATTATTTGCCAACCTGTACAGTTCCATCACCTGGACCCCCCCCCCAACTCACAGCTGAGAAGCTACAAAAAAAGAAGATAAACAAGCAAACCAACAAATGTCCTCTCCAAGTTAAGGAGAAAATAAATACATACATACATGTATAAATGAATAAATAAATACATTAAATTAGTTAATAAATTAATAACTTAAATAAGCTTTTCCATGCTGAAACTGTAGGAAGTCATTTCCTACAATGCTTCATCTGTTACTGCAAATACAGTTTTGTATTTATTAATGCCTCTACTGTACTACCTTCCTATTTGCATCTGCCGATTGCACCCCCAACATCTTGCACCTCTTTGTCCCAAGTTAACTACACCTGTATTAATTTCCTTTAAAATTGCAACATCCAGTTTGTTTTCTTTTTATTGAGAAAACTGCAGTCCACTTTCTTCTAATCATTGACTCCACTTCCAGGAAGTCTAACATCACCTTACTTTAGGTAAAGCAGACAGGAATCTTGACCATAGAAAAAAGACAAATAAGACAACATCAATAGATGGGTTCACTATAGAATCCCGAGATACTGAAATCCCGAATTTCAGTATTTCAAAATTCTATAGCCAAAACCTTTAAATACCGAAACCCCATAACCGTGAAATTTAAAACCGTGAACCTACAGTGCAAATACACCACACACATACAAATACACACAATCTCCCTCCACAATCAAACAAACAATCTTACACTACGCCCCCCACACCCCCCTACTTATATATACTAACTCCGAGATTGCACAATCACACACAAAAAGGTAACACACATTTCACAGCCCCTTGCACACACACATCGCAGCCAAAACACACACTAACATACACTAAAGCCCCTAACCAACACACTCATATGTACTTACCTACACTTACACCTATGCATTCACATATCACAACACCAGAATCTCCGAACTTTGGTATTTTGAATTTCGCACTTCTGGTGTTTTGGAATTTCAAGGCTTCGGTATTATAATTTCGAAATACTGAAAGTTGGGATTTCAGTATTTCAAAATTATGAAGGGAACCCCAATAGACATATTTACAGTGGTGGCTGATGACTTCATATCAAAGGGGGGGCTGCAGGAGACAGCTGAATTAGTGGGGCTAATGAGAAGGGGTGTGGCCAACTAGAAAGGGGTGGAGCTATGCTCAAAACCACAAAAAACTGGGACTTTAATTAAATATGCTGCCCTGGGTGCCAAACCATCATTAGGAGAGTCCAATCAAGACAAAATGAAGTAGAAAAGAAAAAAAAATATTTCAATGCATTGGCCACATGACAGATTACTTAATATCTAGATGGAAGCAAAAAGGTTGTGAGGCATGAAAAAATAAATTACTTTTTAAATACATTACTGGAATGCCAGTCAAAATCAAGTATAAAAAAACAAGCAGCACTCAACTCAAACAACTTCTCCTTGCACTGCAGTTCTAATTATAATGTATATTCAGCTTTATAAAAGTACCAAGTAACATGTTGAAAGTAGCAATCTCTGTCATACCCCCACTTGTAAAAATGTTTCTTATCTAAAAACGCCCTGTTGCCAGTCAACTATCTACTTGTTTCATGAGGAAATCATGATCAATGTAAAAAATGAACAGCAAACAAGAAACACGTTCGAGATTGCTTAAAGGATTACTGCACAGGTTATGGACCAAACATGATAGATTGTCATTCTGTTTAGTTTATGGATAAAGCCTGAAAGATTACTGCAAGTCTCCAACAAATTTAATGAGCTTCTGAAAATACTATAATCCTGTCCTTTATTTCAAATACTGGCATTTGCTTTTCAATACCTAAGGCTTATATGTTATCTAGTTATGTAAATATTCTCTGCATGGCAACAACAAAAAGGCTTTCAATGTTGATAATTCTTTAACAGTATGCCTATTAAAGCTTACTTGCATCTTACAATTCCAGACAAGCTTATCTAATGGTCATTAAAGCATTGCTACTTAAACACAGAGCAACAGGCACTGCAACAACATGCATTTTCTGAATAATAAGAAGCATAAATCAACAGTATACAAATATGACAGAAAACCAGAACATTCTTCAAAATCAAGGACAGATGAAGGCCCACTGTAGTACTTGCTCTACCTTGGATGGGAGGATACTCTGCACACTTACACTGCATAACTGCTCCTTGCCTTGCTTGGACACATCCAGAGTCACTACATGGGGGAGTGGGGTACAACAAGTATGTCACAATTTGAAATGTCTCTGGCTGACAGTGATGGCCCTGACACATTTGTCATACCTCTCAACCTCAGAGCAAGAAATCTGGAAAAAGCCATAAATAGAAGTCAGAGAAAGGGCCAAAAATAAGGACAATTTTTTAAATATTGCTCTTATAAACTTAGAAAGATAATAGAATAGCAGGTCTTGCATTAGTATGAATTTTATGAAGGATATGAAATCTTAAACTCAAATGTCTGTCATTATTTTCTAACTTTAATCTTTAATGATTTGCCACTAATTTGCCAAAAAAACACAATTTTATGAAAAACGTACCAAAAATGTGATGCAAAAATATAAAATAGCCACACAATATAGGTGAGAACCTGTCAAAGAAGGGACACTTTTTTTAATATCAGTACTGTTAAGTTGAGCAGCTGATAAAATAAGAAAATCTACATGCATTTCTGAAATGAAAGTAATCTGTAACTCTGATCATTACAATTATTTATTAATTGTAAACCCTCCACGTTTCTTCCAAAATTGCCATTTTGTGGAAGTATTATTAGTGGGAGATCAACATTTTGAGCCAAAATTGGGGACAGTTGAGAGCTTAGGATATACCTAATTCTATAAAGTGATTTATTTGTGCATACCTTTCAACCTCTTAATGCAGGAAATCTGGAAAAGGCCAAATATATTGGGGGAACAAACAGTACTAAAAATTGCTCTTGTATAGAAACTTAGATAGTTGATAGAATAATAGGTCTTTGTTTAGCATGCATTTTTCTGAAAAGTATGAAGTCTGAAACTCAATATCTGTCATTATTTAGTTACTTTATTCCTAAATGATTTGCCAGAAAACCACAAATTTTATGAGGAACAAACTAAAAACAAGAAGCAAAAATCTATTAATTCTGCGAAAATCTGGACAGTTGAGAGGTATAGTTTAGATGAGAGAATTGTGCGACAGAAATCCTATACAATGGACATAGCTGCCTGGATGTGGACAATAAGTACCCCCCCAAAAAAAACACAAAGATCTAAGAGAAGTGATTGCTTCAATCTGGCTTCATCACTTTCAGTAGCATTCAGACTCAATCAGTGAAAATATTTAGTAACAAAAATGTTTGTGGTTATAGACAGTTGATTTAACTGGTTCCTAATCGAACACATCCAACTAAGAACTGGGAGGGGTAAAAAACTTCCTTACACTGTGAAGGACAACAACGAGGAAAAGAAAAGGCAAACGCTACTAGAAACTCCTGTTGCCACCACTGCAGTAAAACTTGATAATAAAATCAAAATTTTAATAAAATAAGGAATATAACATAAAACAAGCAGTCCTCAGTCTTCCGATAAGCGCTTTCGGCAAATATGCCTTCCTCAGATTGTAAAAAAGGACTGTTCAGCTTTCGTATTTATAAGGCATCACAGCCATTCATCTGTGACACACCCTTGTTGCAAACCAAAAGGAGGCCAGCTAGCAAAGAGGTATAATTTCCTTCATTATAATTAAAGGCGCAGTACTTTTTTTTACTATGAGATTGTATACGAGAAAACTAGTAGCTATGTATATGAATACATTATATGAATGAAGCAACATTTAAGCAAGCTTGCTGATCATATTCCTTCTATTCCTAAGCGCAGGTTTTAATGGCATAATGGTATTCAAGCCTGGTAATCTGTTCACTCTTAAATTCATTATCCAGCATGTTTCCCTTAACTCTGTGCGATTATGAACATCGCCTCCTCTTTTGGTCTGACAGACTGCTTCTATGGCCTTAAATACAAAGTGATGAGAAGGATACTGTACTATATGGGCTGCTAAGGCACTTATCGGAAGACTGAGGACTGCTTGTTTTATGTTATATTCCTTTTTTATTAAAGTTTTGATTTTATTATCAAGTTTTACTGCCGTGGTGGACAACAGGAGTTTCTAGTAGTAAGAACTGGGAGGGGGTGTACCAGAGCTGATCAGATAATCAATAAACACCTTCCTGATTGTATTAAAATATATTCCTTGTATAATACAGTATAGTTGTTAGAGGGCATATTAAATTTATTGTTTTGAACATTTTTGCAGTAATGCATGCACCAATAATGACAAAATGGCCCAAGTCAGAGCATTTCCATCCTAAACATCTACTCAAACTTCTACAACCCACACAATCCACCAGTATCAGTAAATATGCATAATCTCTGCAAAAGTAAAAGTCATCTAAATAATTACACATTAAAGAGATCTGTAACTAATGAAAAGGTTTCTGCTAGCAAACAACTTTATATTTCATTGTTTCATCTACAAATAAAGTGCCTGCTGTCCTTGAGGAATAAATTGCCTATGTTACATTAAAAAAAGATAAGGTAGTAATATTGCAATAGGGAATGGATGGCAAACTGATAGGTTTATAGTTACTAGGTATCGCCACCAAAGAGGACATTCTCAGGACTGCAGCATCCACCCCCTTTAAAAGTACAACAGTGTACAGTATCAGCAATGCATCTACATACTGTGGGAGTAGAACCCACAGCCTTCTGCATCAAAATCAAGTATTCAACCTGTTATGCTATTAACAACACAAGCAGACTCAGCATAATCAGCACTAAACTTCTCTTCCCCTGAAGTTCTCAGCTCCTTGTAAAATTCATTTGACACTCAACTGTATCTCTCAACTTTGCAGCTCAGGAAATCCAGGAAAAGCCAAAATTAACTGGGGGGCAAAAAACAGGGACACATTTAAACATTGCTCGTATAATTTTGGAAAGTTGCTAGAATAAAATGTATTACCACCATGCATTTCACCGCCAAGTCTTGAACCCAGGACCCTGTGTACTATAGTCAGAGAAACATACGACTATGCCAATTCAGCTGTTTCCTTAAAAAACAGGAAAACTGAAACTTAAATGGCTATCATTTATTGAATTCAGTTCTCACCATAGCTCTCAACCTCTTAGCACAAAACACATGGACAAAGCCAATAATGGAGGAATACAGCCCCCAAATATATTCAGTGAATTCAGTTCTCACCATAGCTCTCAATCTCTTAGCACAAAAAACCTGGACAAAGCCAATAATGAGGGAATAAAGCCCCAAAAATAGGGGAAAATTTCAAATATTGATCTTGTAAACTTAGAAAATTGCTAAATTTAAAGGTTTTGTGTTACCATGAATTTTCTGAAGAATGTGAAGTCTGAAATTCAAATGCCTGTCATCATTTAGTGAATTCAATCCTTCACTGATTACAAAAATCCAGAAAACCACAGATTTTATGAGGAACAGAACAGAACAAAAATATGAGGCAAAAATCTGGACAGCTTTCACAAGTGGTGGTGGTTAGGGATTTCAGGCTCTTGCTACCTCTACCCAATGTAGAGGGTTTGAGCCTGAGTAACTCTAGCCACCAGGTATATTTAAGTGGGACATTTCACATGCACACCCACACACATATGCTGTATAGTCTCTTTCAGCTTCATTCACACACAGTACCTGTATATTACCTTACAGCTTCATAATAAATACAAATTATCTTCCCTTGCAGTGAGAGCCGGTCAGTAGCTATCCACATTGTATGTGACTGCAGATGTGGCTGTCTGATCTCCTTCCAGTCTATGCAGTTACAAACTACATAGACTTCTGGGGATCTGTACACTGATGCCTTATCTTCGTAATCTGAACTGGTTTAACAGCAGTCTGGATTTACAGAAACCCGGAACTCGCATAGCACGCATGTGCAGTTTGAGTTCTGGGACTTTGCAGCTAATTATTTTATTTTAAAAATTCTTTTTTTTTTCATTCTATAGCTGGGGGTGGGGGGGTGGGGGGGCTGCAGTCCTGCATTCCGATAGCACGAGCTGTAGAATGATATTTATAATTTTTTTTCTCTGCTGCTTATGAAAACATCTAATCCCAAAACACAAATCTTCTTCTCCTTTCAGCTTTTCCCATTAGGGGTAGCAACAGTGGAACAACAGTCCGCAGAATGATTGGCATTGGAGTTTTTACGGTGTCAAGTTGCCAGCCCAACACCCAACCTTTCACCCACATGCACACACTCATACCTAAGGCCAATTTAGAGTGTCCAATCCACATGCAGCCTGTCTTTGGGATGTGGGAGGAAACTGAAGCACCCAGAGGAAACTCACACAACCACAGGGAGGTCATACAGACTCTGCACAGAAGGCACCCCAGCCAAGTACTAACCAGGCCTGACCCTGGTTAGCTTCAGGGTGCATTCAGGGTGGTATGGCCACAGGCCCCCCAAAACACTAAAACCGAATAGTCAAAAAAAAAAACAGACTTAAATATAACAAGTCTAAGATGTCCATTTCCAGCAATATTCCCTTTTCCCTAGAGTATGTCAAAAACTCAGAGTTGGTATATATAAGTCCAGGGGATGTGGGGGCTTTGCTTTCCATATCTAGGAGCAAGGGTGGAGATGGCCCCCTACAAAAAAGAGTTTAAAGGAGAAGAGTAATGCGTGGTATTCATACTTCTTCTGGATTTGATCTTTTTTTTCATTCTGCCAGCACTCAGTGTTACAAGTGCCAACATTTCAAAAGGAAGCCTATGTGTAGATCTTACTATTTTAGTTGCAAATACTTTCCTGAGACAAACTTGGGGACATCACAGACATTTGCTTGTAAAATACCCAAGATGTTCCTCAATAAATTGCTGCCACATGTGAATAAGTACATCTACTTCCTCAGCCTAGCAAGACAAAAATCTACCACTATGAATGTCTTTTATAAATGTCTTTTATGATATCATCACCTACCTGAAATGATGCAGATATAGGCTGCAGTCATATGGTGTGTCTCCACCTGATATCCACAGTCAGTATTACATCTACAGGAAGGGCTACTTTTCCATTCACTGCCAGGTAGTATGCGGTGCACAGGGGTTCATAATATGTGTGTCTACACAGCACTCAGACAGTGCTCATGATTCTCACATATGGCACACAAGTCATCTGAATCACCACTACCTGTATAGTGACATCCCACTGGACCACCTAGTAGCTGGGTTCAGGCCTATGGATGTATCCACACATTCACAGCCACAGTCTGTATGTACATGCCTCACACCTCTATTATGTCTTCCTGCACATATTTCTAATATTTGTCAGTTGGTGCAGGAATTTCCCTGGAGTCCTGGTTGATGATGCCCAAATGGAACCCACAAAGCGTAATCAGACATCAATATAACACAGCCCTCCCAAACAAAGAATATAGTAGAGAATGCTCAACCTGCTGAAAGCACAGCTCTACTGCATAGATACATCCTGAGGGGGACTACAGTATGCCACAGCCTTATCAACTGATTATAGTCAACATAACTTGATCTGTAGGGTGGTAGGTTGGCATAATGGTTATTGTGTTTACCTTACAGATGCAAGGTGCAGGGTTTGATTCTCATATGGGGTAATTGACTAGGTTTAAAATAGCCCACAGGGGCAGTTAGCCTAGTACTAGTCTATGAATGTTTAGGAATCACTACTGGGACCTTCCCTACATACAACAGCTGGATCCATACAACACAACATCCTGCAACACTGATAGTAATAGTGACAGCACGCAGTGGTCACACAACACCCCCAGATGTCATTGTGCATACTATATGATAGTGAAGGTGAAGCAGCATTGTCTAGCCCACCTCTACAAGTACTGAACTGTACACAGTGGCAGTCCAGTGCCACACAGAATAAAGTTATACATTATCTGTTCTGTTCAGACTATGCTGAGTAGCACTTGGTCAAGTTACACTAAGTATCAAACACCACAAAGGGGGACTGAATCAAGATATGATGAAGAAAAGAAAAATAGTAATGCTGGAAATGAATTTATCCTCAAATCTTGGTGAGTATCTTCACATGGTGGACCCTGGTTTCCAAAATCTCACCCAAACTACTCTGATATATAGACTTTATTTTATAAAGCATGTATCATGGAGAGAGGTTAAAAAATAAAAAAGACAACTAATTGCACAGGCCACAGGATGATAAAGTGACCAATCCTGGTGTATGCACTGGTGCCAGGACTGGAAAAAATGGCTAGTAGAATCCTCAAAACACAGAAACATTCCCACAATGGGGTTACGTGAGGCTTAGGGCACTGATGGGCCCCCTGTTGTAGAAGGAAGTAGTAGTCCACAAAAAGCACAAAAAAATGACAGGACAAAAAAGAGCCATATATATGATAAACTATTGAGGATAAGGAAAAATTAGGTATCATTACTGTTGTGCAAGAAGCCCAGAATTTCCAAATAAAATATTCAGAAAGATTAAGAGAGAAATTAGAGGAAAGAAAAGTACTTTCACAAGGAAAAGGACATCAAAAGCTTCTCAATAATACAACAGACCCATGCAGAACATTACATAGATGAAGAATCATTGGACTTCCTGATAAAAGAAGCAACAGAGGAAGTGAAAAAATATAAAGAACAAAATCCAGAGATTTTTTAAGGTATAAAAAAAGAAACAAGGGCATGAGAAAAAAAGAGATCTGATATGATACAATATTTATACAAAGGAGAAAACCAAACTAATCAATAAAAAGCAGCTTCAAAGATATTTGAAGATAAATACAGACAAAGGCACACAGATATGGAAAATTTCACAAATCAAAAAGTAACAAAACAAAGGAGGAATTTAGAACAAAGGATTAGTGCGGAAAAAGTTAAACAAATAGACATTGAAGTTATTGATTACCAATGAAGTGAAGGATTTAGCGTACAAAGTCCAACAGAGGTGATGTCACAGTATGATAGAACAACAAGTCACCAAATTAAGGAGAAACAGGTGGAGCAAGAGGGATCTGAAGAAGAACTATGGACATGGGAAAGAAAAATGAGATCTGACATGGGGCAATATTTATGCAAAGGAGAAAACAAAATCAATCAATATAAAAAAGCAGCACCAAAAAATAAGAAAGCAAAGGAGAAAAGTAGAAAAAAAGATTAAGATGGGAGAAACTGAAGTTATGGGTTACCTGCAAAATTAAGTATTTAGTGTAGAAAATCCAACACAGGTGATGTGAGAGCATGATGGAACAATGAGTCTCCAAATTAAGGAGAAACAGGTGGAGCAGAAGGCATCTGACGATTGGATACACGGTAATGCTCTGGAGCTTTCTGTGGGAAACCAGTACAAAAGTTCAGATGAAGATGAACAACAAGGGAAGGACCAGGAAACCGTGGCAACTCTGTTACAGGCAATAATGTGGAGGCATGGGCCAATGAGTTCTCATATGAAGGAACAGCTGATGACGCAGGATGCATCTGAGGAGGGTATGCATGAGAACATATTCTGCAACTTTCTGTAGAATGCCCACATGAAAAGGAGAGAAAAGAGTGTCCTCTCAGTTTAGAAGAAAATGAGCTAAGATAGGAGCTACTTGACTTAATAGAGATGGATAGACATGTTAAGACTGATGAAAGAAATAGATTACAGAAAGTAAATAAGACCCAGAATGTTAGAAGTCTAATAAAACAGATGAGCAAAGTAATCAGGACTATTAAGAGAAATGTAAGTGATACAAGTAAATATGATATATTACTGTGCAGCTAAATTAAAAACAGATAAAGTCTTACCACAAAAACACAGGGTAGTAAGGGAAAGGAAGGGAAGAAGTAAAACACCACCATGGAAGCATCAAACAGAGTAAGCCATAGAGTAGTTAAGACAAGAAATGTCACTGTTAGAAAAATATAAATGAAGGAAAAGATCAACAAAAAGAATTTGAAAGATAGATATCAGCATAGGCATAAAAACTTAGATGTTGTGCAGATAAATATAAAGGAAAATTACAAAATAAGAAATTCATTGATGACCCAAAAAAGTTTTATAGAAAACTAGATAATAAAACAAAGCGAATATAAAAAAACACCAAAAATGAAGAAATGCATAAGTTTTGGAAACATATTTATGAAAAATATGTGGAACATAACACAGAGGCTGAATGGGTAGAACATTTAAAAGAAACAGTAAGGAGTTCAGATGTAGAAAATATAAAATAGGATGAAGTAACAGCCAGAAAAAAGTGAAACTAAGTTAAGAAAAGGTCCTTATTGGAAAACCCCAGGCCCAGATACTGTACCTAACTTTTGGCTAATAGTATTAACATCATTATGAAAAGATTTAGCCCTAAGTAAGAACTACTTACATGCACTTCCCAAACAGACATCAACCTGCTTAACAACAGGAAAAATTATTATTTTCCTTAAGAGTGAACCTGTAATGCATCATAAAAGCTATGGAACAATAACTTGCCTTCTGATAATGTACAAACTATATAATGGAACTGATGAAGACAGAGTTTATAGTCATTTACAGAAATAAAGCTCAGTCATCATCATGGCAATAGAATAAATGTTAAGAAAAGTGAGTCACAATGAACAAAAGATTATTTGTTGCTAAATAAAGCCATAATAGAGACTTGTATAAAGGGAAGAATCTAAGTATAGCATGAATAGACTGTGTGACACCCCTGAACTGGCCCAGTAACCAAGGCGCCTCAGTCCTCACAACTGGCAACAGTGGGGAACGTACATACTGGGAGGATGACATGAACACACACACACAGTAAAGTGCAATTTCTGTTAAGAGCACACAGAGATCATAGTCAGTCTGGGGCTGGTTTCTCTCTTTCTCCAGATCCCCAATAAAACTCCCCACTGGCACAGCTATGAGGTTGAAATCTCAGCTGAGAGGCCAAACAAAGATCTCCAGTATCCTCTCTGTCCAAACAGTGCTTTGTGTCCCTGCCCAAGTAGCTGACACACAAACTCTTTGAGATTTGATTTATATACACACACACAGAGACACAGAGACACACACACACACACACACACACACACACACACACACACACACACACACACACACACACACACCTGTGGTAGCAGTTTGATACATACATAACATACAGTTCTAATATAGTGATAACACAAGCAATTGCATCATGTTGATATTCAGAAATGACATATAACTATTTGCAAAATTCCAGATAGCTGGGCTGGCAGTATCTCCTTTGGTTACATTTCTATATAAATCATATTAATATTCACAAATGACATAGAATCATTTACAACATTCCAGATAGCTAGGCTGATAGTGTGACACCCCCAAAAAAAAAACTCAAGCTAGTTTTTCAAGTGACCCTTGAGAAACTCTGCTTGAGAGGGTGAGCCTATCTGGGAATACCTTACCCCATTCCCTGTCTTGAGATTCCAGCTGCCTTGGCATTGCTGATGCCACTGTGATGCTGCACTATCATATTATATGCCTGCAACCCTAGGCTCCACCTTAGCAACTTGGCATTTTTCTGGCTGGCTCGATGTAGCCATGGGGATTGTGGTCAGTAACTACAGTGAATTTCCTTCCATATGGATAAGGCTGAAGTTTCTGCAGTGCCCACACTATAGCTAGACATTCCTTTTCTACAGCTGCATAACATTCCTCCCTGGGTCGGAGCCTATGACTGAGATATACCACTGGGTGCTCTTCTCCCTCTGAGGAGACCTGGCTGAGTACAGCCTCCATCCCATGGTTTGAAGCATCCACTCGCACAACAAATTTTTGCTGTAATCGGGATTGGCTAACACAGGGGGTCCTCCCAAAGCTCCTTTCAGCTTCTGGAGTACCTGCTCACATGCTAGGGTCCACATTACCTTATCTGGCTTGTTTTTCCTTGTCTGGTCTGTTAGGGGAGCAGCTATGCTACTATAATTGAGGACAAACTTTCTGTAGTACCCTGCTGTCCCTAAGAATGCCCTCACCTGCTTTTTGGTAACAGGAGCATGCCATGCCTGAATGGCTTCCATGTTGGCAGGTTCTGGTCTGATCTTACCACTCCCCACTCTATGTCCCAGGTAGAGACCTTTGCCATACCCACCTGACATTTGCTGGGCTTAATGGTCAACCCTGCCCTCTGTAGTCTGCCCAGCACCTCCATGACATGCTGAAGGTGCTCTTGCCAGGAATGGCTATAGATGTAATATCATTCAGGTAAGCAAGGGTGAAATCTCCTGCTCCTGCCAGGATACAATCTACCAGCCTCTGGAAAGTTGCGGGGCCATTTATCATCCAAAAGGGCATCTTCATAGACCCATACAAGCCAAAAGGAGTCACAAAGGCTGACCTCTCTCTAGCACTGGGAATCAAGGGCACCTGCCAGTAACCCTTGGTAAGATCAATAGTGATAGGGTACTTAGCCCCACCCAGCTGCTCTAGGGCTTCATCTGTCTTAGGCATGGGGTAAACATCTGACTCTGTGTGACTATTTAGTTTCCTGTAGTCCACACAGAACCTGGTGCTGTCATCCTTCTTTGGTACCAGCACCACTGGGGAGGCCCAGGGACTGCTGGACTCCTGAAATACCCCTACTTCCAACATTTCCTGTATCTCCTCCCTCAGATTCTGTTTGACTCTTTCAGGCACCCTATAAGGGGCCTGCCTAATAGGCCTTTGGGGTCCTGTATCCCCATGGTGTTGCACCAGGTGGGCGCATCTTCCTGGTTTCCCAGTGAACTTGTAAACAAACACCTGTAACACTGCTCGGATTTCTTGAGCCAGAGTAGGGGATAGCTGCTGGGACACTGCTACCCCTTCCACTGAGGTGTCAGCCCAAGCTTCACTGAGAGGATTAGTTACCAAATCCCCCTCAGCCTCCTCCTGTGATTCACTGCAAATACTCAGCACAAGGGCCTCCCTTACATGGTAAGGTGTCATCATGTTAACATGGTACAATTTATGTCACTGCCTCCTGCCTAGTAGTTCTACCATGTAGTTAACATCACTGACTTTCCTTATCACTTTGTAGGGTCCCTTCCAAGCTGCCTGCAGGTTGTTGTGTCTGACAGGAATGAGAACCATAACTTGCTGCCCTACAAAATACTCTCCAGCTCGAGCATTCCTGTCATACCAGACCTTTTTCTGCTGTTGGGCTTCTGTCATGTTCTACTGGGCCTTGTCCATGAGTTCCTTGAGCCTTGTCGTGAGGTTTAAGACATATGCTACAACAGACTCCTTGTGGGATTCACACTCACCCTCCCACTCATCATGAATCAAATACAGAGGTCCCCTCACCCTATGCCCATACAGCAACTCAAAGGGTAAAAAAATCTGTGGATTCCTGGAGAACCCCTCTGTAAGCAAACAACAGATGGGGCAAATATTTGTCCCACTCCCTCTTGAACTAGTCTGCAAATGCCTGTAGCATCATCTTGAGTGTAGAGTTTAATCTGTCAACAAGACCATTAGTCTGGGAATGGTAGGGGGTGGTCTTTAGGTGCTTCATCACCCCACAGTACTTCCACAGACAAGCCAGCAGGTCTGATGTGAAATTGGTACCTCTGTCAGTCAGTATTTCTTTTGGAAAACCTACCCTGCTACAAATCTCTAACAAAGCATTTATTTATTTTATTTTATTTTACATTTGTTAACTGGGAGAGTCTGACTGGACACAGGTCCATTTTCAATGGAGGCCCGGGGAGAAAAGCTCCAAGTTAGTTAAGTTGCAAGTTGGTAAACAAGTTGGTACAGATGTAATCAGCATCGATAGAGAGAGGTCAGCATCAACATAATACAAAGGTTACATGTACATCAATGCTATATTCTAAGTCTATACAGTCATAAAGATTTTTTTTTTTACCTAGTAGGGAGAGCATCAAAAGAGTAGGTCTTTAATAGGGAAAAGAGGCCTAGAGCTTATAGGGTTGTTTAATTGTTAGGATATAATTTGAGAGATAGTATTAGAATAGGTTACTATTTACTATGGTTCAGTTTTGTAAGGTACAGTTCTTAATTCCTATGGGTATAGAGGCTGATTCTACAAGGAACTTGACAGTGCTTTGTAGGATTCAACATACATTGATGGAGATCTTAATGATTTGCCATGGTCTGGATTATACCTGGGGAGTAGCATGAGCATAGCCAATTATTAGAGTAGTGTTTTTTTAGGAGGTGCTTAAATTGTGTTGGAGAGGTCGTGGAGGTTATGTGGTTTGGAAGTGTATTATAAACTCCAAAAGTAATATTCAAATCACACCAACACCACACACAAAACTACTAGGTGTAGAGATCAATCACCAACTAAAATTTGATATCCATATAGCACAAACCATCAAAAAAGTCAACAAGAAACTAGGCCTACTCTACAGAAACAAACAATTCATGACCACACATACTAAAACTACTACTGCTAGAACCCACCTGCTATCCATCCTACTTTATGCCTCCCCCATATTAACCAACCTGAGTCAAAAGAAACTAAACAAAATGGAATCTTTTTACAACAAGATTGCCAAATTTGCCACTGAAGCCACACATAGGTTCCACCATTGTACATCCCCAAAACAGCTCAATTGGCTAGAGCTACCCCATGTACTACTACTGAATCAAATCTCAACAGCACATAAGCTTTACCATCTACCTGAAAAAAAACAGCCCTCCAGGTCATTATACAGTCTTATACTACCTCTAGAGAACTAAGATCTAGCAACCAGAACCTAATAAAAGTAATCAGACACAAAAATGAAGCAGGTAAATCCCTATTTGCTTGCACAATAGCCCAGTCCTGGAGTTAATCTTTCATTTGAGGGATGGGATCTGCCAGGATTGAACAGAATCAGTTTTGTTTTGTTGGGATTGAGAATAAGTTTGATGTTGGCAAACCATGTTTCAGCTAGAGTGAAGTTTGATTTGGTAAGGATTTGTAATTGTTTAATGTTTGGGGAGGCACATATAATGGTGGTCTTGTCTGCTTATTGCACTACTGAAGCAGTGGGTAGGGCTGAAGAGATATTATTAGTGAAAAGATAGAACAGTAGAGGGCCTAGGATAGATCCTTGGAGGACTCCTATTGAGACTGGCAGTAGGGTGGACAGTTTATCTTGCCATAAAACTGCTTGATGTCGGTCAGATAAGTAACTGTGAAACCAACTTATTATGGCAGAGCAAAGATTTAGGTTAGTCAGAGTTTGGAGAAGCATATTATGATTCATCATGTCAAAGGCCTTTGATAGGTCTAAGAAGATGGAAGATACAAATAAGCCTTTGCTCTTGTGGTGGTTTACTGTGTTGGTATATGAAAGGAGAGCAGTGGTGGTGCTGTGGGAGGGTCTAAAGCCATGTTGAGTTTGGATAGCAGATTGTTTTGTTGGAGGCAATGTATTAACTGGGAATGTACAACTATTTCCAGTATTTTGGATAGAGGGGATAGGATAGCGATTGGGCGGTAGTTGGTCAGTTCTAGGGAAGTACCACCTTTATGAAGTGGTATGATATGTGAAGTTTTCCATAAGGTGGGTACTTTATGTCCAGATAGAGATCTGTTTATGAGGATGGATACAGGATAGGATATGGCCTCTGCTGATATCTGAAGGAAATATGCTGGTAATTTGTCAATGGCTAAGGTAGTTGATTTAAGTCATTGAAGGAGTTTTGAGATCACCTTGGTTGGGGCTGGCTGTAGGGAGAAGGTAGTAGGGATGTGTTTTCCATTATTGTGGAATGGGGTGGATAGTTGTGTTGGAGTGTTTGTGTTTGGTTGGGCATTTGCGAGTTTTACTATTGTTGCAGTGAAGAAGTTGTTGAATTGTGTGGGGATATTGGTATTATTATTTGGGAGTACAGGGGTTGGGGTGGAGGCTTTTCCTGGGTGTAGTATTTTATTTATGCTGGACCAGAATTTTTGTGGGTTATGTGCATATTTCTCTTGAGTGTTTCTATAGTAGTTAGTTTTGTCAACTTTAATCTGTCTTTTGGCTTTATTACAAAGTTCTAGGTAGTTTTGCCTTAGTGTAGGGGATTTATCCTTTTGAAACAATATCCAGCTTTTGTCTCTTTCTTTCATTGTGTTTTTAATCTCCTTTGTGAGCCATGAGGCATAGTTTTTTTTATCCTTACTGTTCTAGAGGGTGCATGGTAGTTTAAGATTTCTAGAAAGGTAGTGTTAAACTATTGCACAGCATTGTCGAGGGGTAGTTGTTTAAGGGGGGGGGGGTCCAGTCGCAGCAGTTTAATAAAGTCTGTGGCTTTGACGTTCCTTTTGCTGCATATGATTCTAAGGATGGGTTGGTTGATGTGTTGGTTAGATCTGTTCCTAATTGGATAGGTTGGCTGGTGATCGCTTAGACTGTCTGGGAGACACCCTGACTGTTGTACAAGGGAGGGATGGGATAACAGTATCCGGTCTAAGATGAACTGACGTTTAATTGCTTTGTCAATTCTGGTGGGGGTGGATATTATTTGGGTGAATCTGTGGAGGTTAATGTGGATAGAGGGGTTATGGTTAGAGCATTTGAGCCAATCTATGTTAAAGTCTCCTACTACTATAGTTTCATGAGGAAGGGAGTCTGAGGTCCAATTAAGTAGGTTTTCTGTTGTGTTGATGTTACTGCCTGGAGGGAGGTAGGCTCCTGCAATTACTATTTGTTTGTGAGAGTTTGTCTCAGCTATCATAAATTTTGCTAGGATCGGTTCTATATCCTTCAGTTCCTGAGTATCACAGTCAAACTATTCCAGGGTGAGATGGTTTTGAAATAGGGTTGCTACCCCTCCACCTTTTTTCTCTACTCTATCCTTCCTTATTATATTATAGCCTGGGACTAGGATTTCATTATTGCTATGTGCAGGTTTAAGCCAGGTTTCAGTCAATACGACTATATCTGGTTTATATAAGGCTAGTAGGGCATGGAGGTCCTGGATTTTATTTGGTATACTTCTTATGTTTATGTTTAGGAGGAGGGATGAGGTGGGTCTGTTATGGAGGTAATTGCGTTTGGGTTAGTACTAGTAGTATGAGTGGGTCCTGGGTTGGGGTGTATGTCACCACAGCAGGTCAGTGTGAGGAGGAGGTGTAGGCAGAGTTTGGATAATTTGTGCAGTATTTTGTTTCGTTTGTGAGAGGTGAGAGGGTTAGTTTTAGGTGCTAGTTTATATTGATAATATGTGAGTGTCTTATAGGTATTAATGTAGGCTGATGTAATTGTAAAACATTTTAAGTGATTATGGTTAGTTATGGATGTAGTGTGCCAAGGAGAGGGAGTGTTAAGTTGAAGTTTCTGCTTCAATGGAGGACAATGCCACTGCCTTAGGGTATCTGGTAGTATAATCTACTACCACTAGGATTTACTTCTTCCCTGTGGAACGTGGGGTACTCAGAGGCCCCACAATATCCATAGCTACTCTCTAAAATGTCTCTTCAATCACAGACAAATGCATCAAAGGAGGTTTCACCTTGTCCCCTGCCTTGCCTTCCTTTTGGCACTGTTCACAGGTCCTGCTGTACCCTGTTACATCTCTGGAAATCCCAGGCCAATAAAATTTCTGCATAATATGTCTCCTGGTATGATTTATGCCCATATGACTGCAAAGGGAATATCATGGGCTACTGCTAGAAGTGCCAGATGGTAGGCTCTGGGTACTACCAATTTCTGCATTCTCTCACCTTCTAGCCCTCCCTCAGGGGTCCACTCTCAATACAGTAAACTTTTGTCCCAGTATGCAGATTACCCCATCCTTTGAGAATCAGGTGCCTCACTAGCTACCTCCCTCAGGCCTTGTAATGTAGGGTCTGAGAGCTGAGCCTGTCTCAACTCTCTCTTGGTAACACATCCCAACTCCCCTTCCACAGGAAGTCTGGTATTCTCTTACAGTGGTGCCTCACTGTCAGCCTGGGTACTACTACTCACCTCTGCCCTTGCAGTCACTCTGTCCAAGGGAACATCAGTACCCACAAGCATCTGTGGCTCACCTTCAGTCTCACTGCTACAGGGCAGCTCCCTTCCTGAAGTAACTGCCTCATCAGTCCAGGCTGCAAGTGTGTGGTCTGTCTGGTTCTCCCCCAGGCTACCAGACCCACATGTTTGTCTCCAAGCCTGACTGCATGATACTGCATGCACACAAGGTATACATTATCAAAATCATTCCCTATCAGAACATCTGCAGGGATATCCTCAAACACACCTACTTGCTGGCTTCCTTTTCCAACCTCCCAGTCAAGGTGAACCCTAACCAAAGGTATTTTGAATAGGATCCCTCCTAAAGCTCTGACTTTAGTAGACCACCCAAGCAAATAGTGCTCCATTGCAGGCTTCACAATGGTTAGGTCAGAGGCTGTGTCTCTCTTAGCAGTGGCCTCTTTCCCATTTACTAAAATAGAATATAACCTCTTGTTGTAGTCTGGTACCCTTGTTGTCTTACTAATGGCATTTTGTCATTCCCACTTACTGGCTCTCCCACGTTTTGTTCTCCACCTTGCCTCCATGAACATCTATATGCTACATGGCCCCACTGGTTGTATTTAAAACGTTGAACCCTTGGTCCTGGACATGTACCTGGACTAGTGGCTTCCTCTGCTACTGGCAGACTTGAGTGGTTTGGGGTGCCCACCATGGATTCCCTTAGACCCATGAGCAGGACTGGGTATTCCTTTCCTGTGCAGTGATGCCCTGCTTGCTAAGTATAGGTCTCCCTTCTTCCCCAACAAATCTGCAGTACTACATTGTCTATCTGCTAACCAGATTCCCAGGTACTCAGGCAAAGTGCTAAGGCCTTGTTCCTTCACCAAAAGGTCTGACAGCCCTTCAAAAGTGGGGAAAAATAAGTGTTTAGTTTAGTAATATAGTCACACACGCTTTCATCTGCCTTGCATCTATGCTCACATAACTTTTTCCTATAAGCTTCAGGTGTTAACTTAAAAATTCTAAAAAACGTTTTTTATAGTATTAGCATTTAAGCAATCAGTATAAGACAATTTAGAAATATCAGTCACGGCTTTACCGTGGAGGAAGGGGGTCAGGAACCATACCCAAAGCCCTTGGTCAACATTATACTGTTTACATACCCTTTCAAGCATATGAATGAAACTATCAAAAGTATCCTCATCTGTAAATTTTGGAAGCAATTTACTGACCTTTGTTGCTTTTGGAGTTCAGTTACTCCCTTCCCCATTACCCCCATGACCTTGGCAAAGAGTCAGCATCCCCTCTCCATGTTGCCTTTGCCTCTCATTCTCCTCTGCTTCCAGATGTCTCAGTCTCTCTGCTGCTTCTATTTCCATTTGTTTCTCCTGCCACAGTCCCTCTCTGATGATTCTGTTTCCAAACATTTAGCCTCCAGTTCAAGTCTCTAACACCAGATGATTTTTAAGTCCTTTGGGGAAAGGTTGAACTGTCCATTTTCTGAGAGTTGTACATCTCCACAGCCAGCCTGGTTGTCCTCCTGATTGCTGGTCTGTGATCCAGTTGTGCCCAAAGCTACAATCATTTTTGCCTTAGTCAGGTTGGCATGCAATAGTCCTTTAGTCCTGGCACATCTCAGCCAACTGGTTCCTTGTCAGCTTGCCATACTCCTCTGCTGACATGCTTGCCTGCTCTTCCTGACTAACTAAGCTAACAACAACAAAAAAAACAATTGCAATATGAAACTCTGAATGTTTTGTATGCTATTCTCCAAACAAAATTCCATAATTAACTGTCCTTACTTATACACTTTCTATATTAATCTACATCTTCCTGGTGGATGCTTATTCTACCCACTACTTTAATGAAACATACCCTTTATTCATTTATATAGATCTTATTACTCCATTCTTTGTTGCACTGCATTTTCCATTTTTACATTTTATATGACTTGTTTTTTTAACTGTGTTAATGATAATTCATTTACCTTTTTGTGTTTTTATACTTCCAAATAAAAAAATAAAAGCTACCATGTTATTTTGAAGCCTCCCTTTTCATCTAATCATGAATTGGTTACAAAGGCTAAAACAATCATGAAAAAAGTCTATTAGATAGAATGGGCCAAATTCATAAAACTTTACAGCTTCACAATGAGTAAATTCTGGGATGTTTGGTGACAAACAGGGCATAAAACCAAACAACCTGATACAATCATCTGAAATAATATGGTTGGCTATGTTGTATGTTAATGACTACATAATGCAGCACTGTGTATAATAATGAGGCCAAACAACATGCTGGAGTGATTTGCAAATGTTTAAATGCCACACAACAACACTTCAGGCAGAGTAAAGTGGTGTACAATGTTAGGGGTTGTCTCAGCTATCGGAAAAATGTACCTGTAAGAGGCTCTTATTGTTAGTGTAACTGTTATATGTAAGCAAATTGATTTATGCAAAGTGTTAGTATAACATATGTTGGGCACAGTGGTATAGATTCTTGGCATCCTTAGGCTTCCCTCCCAGACTGTTATACACCGCTCTACACTTTTCTACAGTTTTCTTCATGAGGCTGACACAAGGAATTCTAGAATGTGAAGCTTGTTCCATTGACAAGAGTGTAAATAGTTAAAGAGACTGTCTAGATTTGGAGATCTTCTGAGGAAACTTTGTCGGCAGAAGCAGGAAATGAAAGTAGAGTTGCCAGTCAGGCATGGGCAAGGGCATTGGCCCAACAATAGTTTTACAATAACAGACTTTAAAGCATTTATGCTGTAAAAGATAAAGTTTTGACAGAAAGTATTTTAAAGTCAGTTGGTTAATGTTAATGCTTATTGCGGCTTAACTAAAATAAATATATTGACTTAAACCTGGATGGTGTAAGTCTGTTTCTGTTCTGGTACTTGCTGCTTTAACAGTGGCTAGCCAGACCAGTTTCAAAGTACGCACTTGCAAAGTTTTGAAGTTGACAGTAAATCTTTAAAATACTTTAAAATTTTAAATGTTGATGTCAACATCCAGTTCGACAGATTGTTCATCGAAGTAGTGACGGTTCTTGCTTCTTCCAGATGAAAAGGGTGAAGCACTCTTCAGCTATCATTGAGTTATCCAATGGACGAAGACTTTTGGCAGGATTCTCCAGTTTCCAGCTTGATCACCTGGTAACTGTTAACAGCTCGCAGTAAGCCTTTTCTGTCACAACATAGATGCCATTAAAGACTTAAGTGTAAAGTGTCTACATGTAGTCAGTATAGATGTTATGTTAAGCTGTAAAGATGTATGGGATTTTTTAATGAAATCGTATGAACGTTGATTTTGCATGTCTTGTTAAGATTTTGGTAGGTTTTGATCAGTATGTGCAAAAAAAGAAAATCACTACCTGCATGTGTAAAGTGTAATAGTACCACTATGTTATACTGTCAGGAATGTGTTGGTATGTTTATGATTATCTGTCAGAAGTGTAGTAGGAAACACAACGGTGGAAAAGGGATATTATTCTTGTATACAGAAACTACTGGCAATTTACTGTGAAATTAAGCAAACTGAATATTTGATGATATTTTCAAATTTATTGTATATGACAGAAATGAAAAACTAATGGAAGGAGTGAGCCGAACGGTATTCTCAAAATGGCTAACCACGCTTAACATGAAAAAGATTCACATCAAAGTGGCAGATAAATATTATCTGTCAAAGCTATCAAATTATGTAGGAAAAGAACATAATTGCATGTAAAGTATTAGAAAACTGGAAATGGCTCCTCTAAAGCTTGAGTTTGATTCCAGAATACCTACTGTCTACATAGATGAGGAGAGATTCTGGAATAATGGAAAATATTATACAGGATTTGCAACTGCAGACCCAAAGAAGGGGCACAGAGAAGTAGTCATTAACTTACCAGGTCACATGCCAGCTCAAAGAGCTGAGTCAGAAGCAGTAAAATATGTACTGCAGCACTATTGTTGTTGTTTGTTGTTTGTCTTTCGGCTTTTTCCCGGTAAGGGGTCACCACAGTGGAACTCCGGTCTGCTAATGATTGGCATTTGATTTTTACGAAACGCCAAGGTGCCAGCTTGACACCCAGCCTTCAACGGAGGCACGGACATTTATGCACACATGTCTTTCGAACGCTACCCAACCGCGGGGAGGACGTGCAGACTCCACACAGAAGGCACTCCCAAACCACGCTGAGAATCTTCTCACCGGGAGAACTTCTTGCTGTGAGGTAACAACACTACCGCCGTACCACTGTGGCATGTACTGCAGCACTATAATCTCGTTAATATTTATAATGACAGTGCATATGTAGCAAACGTAAGGTTACACATGGCCATGTGGGCTAAAAGAGGATTGATTGATAGTGCAGGAAAACTTCTAAAGCATGCTCATGTTTTAAAAGATATGTGGGACATCATACAAAAACATAGTCTACAGGGCAGTTCAGCATTTTAAAAGTAAATCTGCATAAAAATCAAAATGATGTATATGCACAGGGTAATGCTTTAGCAGATGCAAAAGCCAAACAAGCAGCATAAACGGGTTACCCACTATATCTGGAGGAGACAGTTCTCAGAGGTAGCAATAAATAAAAAGGTAGCAGAATAAGAAGCACTACTGTGGTGGTGCTGCGGTAGTGTTGTCACCTCACAGTAAAATGTTGTCCTGTTCGATTCTCAGCTAGAGCGTCTTCTGTGTGGAGACATGCGTGAATGGGCGTACCTTCGTTGAAGGTTGTGTGTCAGGGCCGGCAACTCTGCACGTAAAAATCTACTGCCAGTCATTAGCGGACCTGAGTTCCGCTGTGGCGACCCCTAACCGGGAAAAGCCGAAAGACACAACAACAACAACAACAACAGGTAGATCTGAGTGAGGTACAAAAAGAAAAATGAAATGAGGAAGAATTAAAACTGTGCTTGCTAATAAGTAATGGTACAGGAACAAAGCAATTGTATGTATACCCAATCTTAAAGGGAGCAGAGTTACCTTATGTCTCTTATGGTTTGACAAATCAGCTTGTAAGGTTCAAACACCAACTACTGGGTCACAAAGGAAAAGAAAATCTATGGAAGGTGGTAATGGAAAAATACTGGCACCCAAAGCTAAAGAAGTTATGTCATGTAGTGTCAAATAATACATGATGAATGATTGATTTGTTTACAGACAAATCCCAAAATAAGAAAACTGCAGATACAGAGAGTTCCAGTAGTAGTAAAGCAATATCAGTAAGTTAGAAGAAAAGTCCGTCTGATGACAAGCAGTAGTAGAACTAAGAAGTGCTGTTTTAGTATGGTTTTGAGGTATGTGATATCTACTATTTGTCTGATAGGTTGTGGGATCGAATTCCAGGCTTTTGAAAGGTAGGAAGAGTCAGAGTTTCACCTAGTGAATTATTTGATTTAGATAGTGATAGCAGTAGTTAATCAACTGAGTGAAGAGGGCTACAGGGGGTGTATGGTTGGAGGCTATTCTCTAGGCTGGGACATTTGTCAGGTTTGTATACAGGTTTGTGGATGATGAGTAGCTGAGAATGGATTAATGAATGTCTGAGTTCAAACCATTTAAGCTGAACCTTTAAAATTTAGCACAGTCCTCAACTCCCCCAAGAATTTTGGCACATGATTGCAAGTTAACAGCAAGCAACTTAATAAGCATATAATCATTAGCCACAATCTTCGTAAAAATTATATCTTAATCAGATATGTTTATGGTACACAGCATTACTCTACTTTATGGTGCACGTAACATTGCTACAACCTACTGTAACATGTCTACATTCTTCTTCAGCCAGTGAACTTGCAATGTACCCCTTCAGAGAGCTGTGACCAATACATGTAGATCCACTAAAAAAAATGACAGCACTTCTAGGTGTTACAGTAAGTAGCATACGTAACGCTACCCCTGCACCAAGGAATAGTTGGAAAAAAGTAGCACATAACTTATGTAAGCAGATAATCTTTTGTAGCAATAATTCTTTGAGGTAATAAACAGAATTCCATGCAAGTTTGTCTTCTAGTGAGATGAGGACCTATGGTTCCTGTTGCACTTATACTGTGTAGATTACCCTCCCTGGGAATGATGATTATGCTGCTTAGGGCTCATCTTACTATTGTTTTTGAATCACTCAATTTACATGATGAAAAAACCTGATCAATATTGTCTTGATTTCTTCACAATGACATGCACATGCCTGATCAGCTGAGGTAAGCGCTGCACACATGTGGGAACTCCAGAATATAGGCGCAGGAAAATAGTCATGCTCATACCTCTCAGGTGTACCGCTTTCTGAAGAATGTTCCTCAATTTAAGTTTTAAATGGCTACAACAGCCACACTCCTTGCAGTTCAACACTGAACCTCTTAGACCAAGAAATCTGGACAAAGCCATGGGTCTATATCACATCGTCGAACTTGTATAATTTCGAACAATGTAATATCGAATCCAAAGGTCCAAAATGTAAAAATAGCGAAGCCACGGCACATCGATTTTTTTTCCCAGGGAAAAAATCAGTTGGCCATTTTTGGGGATTTGCTATTTCCTCCACTGTGGTGCAATCTCACAGTTTGTATATTTAAGTAGGGGGTGTGGGGGGCACAGCCCCCCCCATGTTGGGGGGTGGGGGGCAAAGCCCCCACTTTAGTTTTAGTTTAAGGTTTATGTTTTTTTTTTGTTAGGGAACAGTGATTTTTTTTTTTTCCCTGGGAAACTAGTCGATGTTCTGTGTGTTCGTTATTGTGCGGTTTCGGACTTTTGGGTTCGATATTGCATCGTTCGAACTTATACAAGTTCGACGATGTGATATAGACCCTGAAGCCATCAATAAAAGTGTGACAAAGGCCCAAAAGTAGGGACAATTTTAAAATATTGTTCTTTGCAAACATAGAAATTTGATAGAATAACAGGTTTTGCATTAGTATGAATTTTCTGAAGGGTGTGAAGTCTGAAACTGAAATGCTTGTCATTATTTTATAACTTCAGTCTTTAATGATTTTCCACTAATTTGCCAGAAAACCACAATTTTATGAAATACAGACCAAAAATATAAGGCAAAAATCTGGACATTCTGTGAAATCTGTACAGTTGAGAGGTATGGTCACACATTCAAGTGTTAGCAAGTTGTTTAACTGATATTCACGGTAAGTAGCACTGAATAATAAGTCATCAAAAGAGCATTTTATAAGTATAAAATGACATGTTAAGCATGCTGTGAACTTCCTAGTTGAAGTTTTTGGGCAGCTGTTAGCAAGAGTTCCACACGTTTCAAATTTGTTTAACACTTTGAGAGGTGCTGTTCCACAATCTATAGATGGAAGGCTGAGAGCAATTCTCAGCAGCAAATGGAGGGTTGGAGGACTGTCATATTTCACATCTTAAAATGTTATTGGAACTATAGTAATAATAATAATAATAATAATAATAATAATAATAATAATAATACAGTACTTATAGTTTATTATTTGAACATAAGTCACACAAATTAGTTGCCCTTCATTGGCTGTTGTTGCACAAGGGGTGAGACATGCAAGAACTGTTTTGGGTGCTAAATCTCTGCCATTTTTCCCTAAGATCTGAAGGTGAGGCAAGTACGGCTGGAGAAGGTGAGGTCAGTGCACCTTTTAGAGCATTGATATGGTGTCAGGAGGAATCCAAGATTTTTCTGGACAACCTTCTTAAGCAATACAGATGAAGGCTTGTGCAGGAGGGCTATGATAGGTAACAGTATAAGGCTAATTCCTGGAATAATTTGGCCAGTTGTACCCCATGCTTCTGGCTTTCTAAACATGGGGGAACAATGCTGTCACCACTATAGTGACTTGAGTTGATGCAAGCCTGATCTCCATGGCCAATGGGAGGTAGAAGTCAGGACACAGTCACCACTTAGTATCGTAAGTATACCATCTTTTACGTAAACAAATTTCTGCTAATGCATGCCCCCATCTAATATTACATTATGCCATGTTTATGTCTCTAATCCCTGCAGAGATTGAGCAGAACAAGGAGATGTAGAACAACAGACTAGAAAGCATAATAGTGGACTGAGGTAAACACAGCTGCTGTTGTGAAAGATGTCCCTGTTTGCATGGTGACAGCTGTGGACATCAAAAAAATTATTCTGTGTAACTTTTATACATCAGTATCACATCTGTCAGTACTGGCATAGCTTACTGGAATTAGTATGACTGTGCAATGTTACAATTGTGCTTATGCATGCCACAACATGTATAGGCAGAGAAGTGATTCATCATGTTAACTCTATGGGCACTAAGATTGTTACAATGGCTGTGGGTTCAATCCTCCCCTCTCCCCAAAAATGTTTCTATTGTCATGACAGTGCATCACTGCACGTTCCATATAGGATCATAGTGATTACTAGGCTATGACCCTAAAATGCCTTTTTAAGCCTAGCCATGTTGAGCAAATGTGATGGACCCGTTTGTATCTCATAGTTTTTGTATAGGGTGCACATAACGTGGGTGTAGATGGTCAAGGACTTACAAGGGGTAAATGTGTGACTCTCTATCCACTGATCCACAATGCACTTGAATAAGTGTAAAGAACTTTGCTGCACATGAATGTATAACCTATTCCAGAGAAGGAACAATCTCTGAGGCATATACCTGTCTCTCCAACATGTTTAATTTATGTTGCAGACAAACATGAGGTCCCTAGATTGAGTATTTCTGATGTTATTTTTTTTTTGTAAATGTGGTACAAGTTTATTAAGGCTGGATCAGAAGATGCTTTCTAGGCCAGGTATAGAATGCATCTTAGCACTCTGTAGTGGCCAAGTATACAGAAAAGGCTTTGAGGTGGTCCACATAAGACATGTTGTCTGCACCATGTATTCTTTATGTGGGGAATCTGGTTGGATACTCCAATTGTTGCACATGCCTGGTCAGGTACATACTGAAGGGGACAGTGTACTCAATGATTTGGTCTAATGAGGGATTAGCATAATGGGGTAATAACATCTTTGGACCTGGATGCCATACTCTTGCTTATGACATAGAATGATTTCCTTATTACATCATACACATGGTGATCAAAGGCTACGTCACTGACTACATGTGCTCCAAAATCCCTGAACACTGGGTCTGCTTTTACTGGGAGTATAATCATTATAGTAGTTTGCAGGGGTGGCCATCATTCTGAAAGAAACTATTATGCATTTCTTGGTATTGAGTTTTAGACCATGAGTCTGGCACCAGTTATTAGACTGTTCATAGACTTTCTTGGAGGGTATTGGAGTCACTGGGGGATTCTATGACTGGACTTAGTTTACAATCATCTGCAGACTTAGTAAGCTAGAGGCCTTTAATGTTAGCCTTGACTTCAGAGAAGTAGATGCCAAAGAGGAGTGATCCCAGCACTGAGCCGTGAGGGACCCTGCTACTGATCTTCATCTTAGTGGAGGTAGACTCCCCTCTCCTCACTTTTTATTTATTTATTTATTTGTCTTTGTTTACTGAGAAAGTCTGGCTGTGCAGTGCCCTTTTTCAGTGGAGGCCCGGGGAGAAAAACTCCAGCACATTTACATTTTTAAGTTACATATTAATATTACAGTTTCCTTTTGTACAGTTTCTTACAGAGGTAGTGAATACTTTACAGTAGGTTGCCAGTGAAGTTTAGTTTTAAGCTCTCTGCTACAGTTTTCTTTCATACAATTTCTTATAAGAGGTAGTAAGTATTCTTGGGTCCTATCTGTGAGCCAGCTGACCATCCAGCAGGTGACATAGGGGTTTATATCTAATTTCATGAGATTAATTATCTGCAATGCTCAAGTGGAGTACTGTGCCAAATGCCTCTGCCAGCTCAGAGTAAGCAGTATACACAGTTGTGAGTATTTATATGGCTGTATTTATTACAGATATTCTTGAGACCACTGCACCTGCAATGCATGCTACAAGAGCACTAAATGGAAAGGTTTCTGAAAAACACAGTTCAGGGGAATGCAACCCATCACAAACCTGAATGGATGTGAATCTATGCCTTCTTTACTGAAATTCTCTACGCAACTGTAATAGCAAGGCATGCCACACGTGTACTCACAGTAATTATTTCTGAAAAACACATTTCATTGACTTGCAACCATTGATAGCAATAAAAGATTAATGCTCATGAATGGATTTGAACCCATTTCTTTGCTACTTATATCAGTGGATTAGCAAGACATGGCACAGAAGCACTCATACCAGTGGTTTCTGCAAAACAGATTGCAGAGGAACGCAGCCTATGACAGTAAGAGAAGAGACATAGAAGAATGTGAACCCATCCTTTTCTCAATAATACTGTTTACATCAGTGCACAAGCAAGGTATGCCACAGAAGCCAATGTGTCAAAATCTGTGAAAAACATATTTCAGGGGAATGGAAACCTTTATAGCAAGAAAGAAGAAATACATTTAAACTCCTGTCTTCATCACTAATATTTTCTAGACAAGTGCATTAGCATGACATGCCAAAGAAGAGGTGCAGAAGAGCTTTATGAAAAGCACATTTCAGAAAAATGCATCTTATGATAGCAAGAAAAAGGAAATATACTTAAATGGATTTGATCACCTGTCTTTGTTATTGATTTTCTATATACCAGTGCATCGACAGAGCATGACATGGAAGCATTCATAAGAAAGGATGCTGAAAAATACATTTCAGTGGAATGTTAGGACAGTGTAGATAAGTGAAAACTGCACATTGTAAAACAACATGCAACTGTCAGGTGATTAAAATACTCTGCCCAGTTAATAGAAAATGGACACATCATTGTGAAACAGTTACATACACATACCACAGTTACCTTATTTCATAATTAGATTGTAAGTGATTAATGCATAATATTAATAGGTTTGTAGACTAATACAAGGTATACCTCAATGGACTTAAACCCCTGCCTGTCTAATTAATATAAGAATTGCATTAGCAAATGAGGCCACAGAAGAACTTAAGAAAAATTGTCACAAAAATACACATTTCATGTGAATGTTAGAACAGTGTTAAAAACTGAAAAATGAACATTATTAAACAACATATAACAATTGGGGGTTATAACTCCTCTCCTAGTGTACTGACAATGTATACATGACCGTGACACTGATATATGCATGTGTTATGTTTACATTATTTCATATCTGCATTGTAACACGTTAGGGACATGGATTATTTTGCAGATTGATACAGGGTAGACCTTAATGGATTTGAACCTCTGTCTGCTTACCTAATATCCTGTAGAGCAACCAATTTGCATATGAAAAACATATAGTAAAATTATTAGAAAGCACACATTTCAAAGGAATGTTAATATAGCAATGAAGACTGAAAAATGAACATTGTCAAACAACATGCAAAAATCAGGAGATAAAAATGCAGCCAAAGCATTTGTACTATGCTGCAAAACCACTTTAATAGGTGAAATTCAAAACATTGAGCTCTTTCATTTGTAACAAGGACTTCTTCACAAAAAATTTAGTATATTTAACCCATTGTGTATGCTATAGTAAATTTTACATAGGCAAGATGAATAGATGCCTTCAGGAAAGAATAAGAGACCATATGTACTGCACTAATAAGGGAGTGGAATATAGTGCAATGGCAAAGCATAGTAAATATGAAGGGGATACACATAAGTGTTAGAAACAGTAACTGAAGGAATGAGGTTAGGTGACCTGATAAACAATACTGAATGCAGTGAAACAAGATGGATTTTAAAATTAAGGGCACATAGAGGCTTAGGTTTAAATGACATAGAACCATTGAAACCAGAGCTGAACAGCAGACCTTTGAAAAAATAATGATATGTTCGTTATTATATATTTTTCAATGTTTTTTAACCAGTGATTTGTGTTGTTTATGAGTGACATCGTCAAATGCCTTTCGCAGAGTTGACTAATGCTTTTTTGAATGAGGTGTTTGCACCATTGATGTAATTGTTTAATTGCTTAATAGGATGTACTATTTAAGATGTTCTTTTTTCTCTGGTGTTTGATCTGAAGAAGTTAGAATTGTGAAAGCACTTATCTTTGATTAAAGTGTTTTCTTTTACACTTGTCATTTGAGTTTGTGGATAGCCATGGTACAGTGCCTGACTTTTTTCCTGTTGTAAAATATTTACATTTGATATTTGTTTATAACAATATTAGCATGCATAATATTAGTGTGTAATGACAGCATTAATCACTCCCATATCAGACTTTTAATACACTTTTAAACAGTGAAGTAGCTTTCTGAGTTCTAGTATGCTTTTTATGTAGCAATAACATGCATTATAAAGCTTGTTTGTGTATTTCAATAAAGGATATTCATTTTGAACTCAGCTGTGGACTACCTACTATTTTATTATTTTGTAGTACATATTTTAAAGTTTGATTTTTATTACTGAACTAGGTGCATAACATATTTCAAAGAGTGAACTTCACACCCTACTCACTGTAAAGTTTCTGCTTGGTTTATTTTTGACTCAGTATAGGTTGCGTACTGTGTTTTCTGAGACTTTGAGGGATACCACGGATTTTTTCTTTTTACAGTGCCAAACTCCCTGACAGAATGTATACAATGTTGATAGGAATGCTTTATTTCAGGAGAAAGGAACACTTGATAGGAAGACAAGATGAATACACCTGCATGGATCTGTGTCATGCCTGTTTCACTCATATTCTCCAAACCAGAGCTTAGCCAGGTTTTGGGTTTATTCTGAAATGGAACATGTGATAGCAAAAAAGAGAGATGCACCTGATTAGATCTGAAGCCATGCCTGTGGCACTCATATTCCTGTAATCAGTGAATTAACTAGGTATGTCAATAAAGTACTCAGAGTAAAGGTGTTACAAATGTAGGGGAATGGAATACATTTGTATGAAGAAAATGTAATATTACAAAACATCATTCTGCCCTGAGGGGATCAGAACCCTGTACCCACTAAACTGAGAATGAACTCATTACATCATGAATATGCTGAGTCATCAAAGCCATTATAAGAAAAGGACTAACTTTATCTCATTTCATTATTGCTTGGTGCACCAAGGCTCAGGTCATTTGAATGATTGATGGAAATATAATTTGTGTGTGTCAAGGATTTTTTTAAATTTCTGCCATAGGATGGGAAGTATCATTTCCCTGTAGTTATATATGACTAGCAATGTTCCACTGTGCCAGCTGTTGTGTAATATATGACCACAGAAAATAATTATGAATTATAAACCTTTCTAGGCATGTGTGTGTGTGTGTGTGTGTGTGTGTGTGTGTGTGTGTGTGTGTGTGTGTGTGTGTGTGTATGTCTGTGTGTGTATGTCTGTGTGTGTGTGTCTGTGTGTGTGTGTGTGTGTGTGTGTGTGTGTGTGTGTGTGTGTGTGTGTGTGTGTGTGTGTGTCTGTGTGTGTGTGTGTGTGTGTGTGTGTGTGTGTGTGTGTGTGTGTGTGTGTGTGTGTGTGTGTATGTCTGTGTGTGTATGTGCGTATGTATGTCTGTGTGTATGTCTGTGCATGTGTGTGTGTCTGTGTGTCAATGTGTGTGTGTGTGTGTGTGTGTTTGTGTGTGTGTGTGTTTGTGCGTGTGTGTGCGCGCGCGCGTATGGTGTTTTCATCTATTTTTTGACCAGTAGTAGGTTGGAAATGGGAGTATAGAACAGAGAAGAAAAGTGTAAGGAAGCAGAGAGTGCAACACAAGGTGAGCAAATGAGGCATGAGGAATGAGCAGGATGGAGGTAGGACATTAGCATGCCTAAAGAAAGTCAGGGAAGTAAGAGATGAGTTTAAAAGGGAGGGTATGCCACAGAGAAAGACAGACATGACTGACAGGGTGTTGAGTTAACACAAAGAGGGAGGGGGAACACAATGGTGCAGGAGTGAAGACGTCATCAACAAACAGAGGGAAGACAATGGTGTGGGGAGGATTGTACAACATACACTCAAAATGGAAAGGGAACAATGGGTTTGGGGATAGGATAGGGTGTTTGGGGATGCAGTTTCTGCTAGCTTAGATGTAGTGGGATATTATGTGTCAGACTGGGAGTTGCCATCAGTGGGTCCTGCCTCAGAAGATGGAGACAGCACTGGGCAAGGATGTGACTCAATAAGTTATTGGAGCATTGTCTCTATACGTCTGATGTGGGCATACATCCTCTCATCTATTATCTCCCCCAAAAGCTTTGCCAACTCCTGATGGGTAACAAAAGTCTCTCATTCATTTGCACTATTACCAGCAGGTACCATTGTACCACATTCTAGCTACCTAAGGGCTGAGGCAGGTACAGGTAAGGCAGGAGGTGTGGGGACAACTGTGGAAGGCTGGAACCAAAATGTTCTTGGGTACCTCTGGTAGTGGAGGAGATAATGCTACTGCTGCCAGTTGTCAGGGGATGACAGGCCCTGCTGGTGTAGTTGATGCAGGCCTTTGTACTGCAACATATAACAGTAACAGAATTGGAGAGAGGAAAAAAAAAAGCAAAAAACAAAATAAACATATGAAAGAGAAAGGATAGTGACAAAGAGGGTGGGGAAAGAGATATACAAAAACAATCAAATTGCAATCATAACTATGTTGCTGTTCATACAATGAAGGAAAATAACCTTTTAATAGTAAGATTTGCACAGTTATGCCATCAGAGTCTCTGTGTATTATATTTCAGGGATGGGTCTAAGCCAAAAGCTATCATGACATGCATTCTGAAATAAGACCATAATGACTGCAGGAGCTATTTATCTGGACACATATCTGCTTTTCTGGCTATTGTTCTATTTCTGTTTTTGACAATAATACATCTGTACATACACATGAGAAACATTGCTCACTCAGTGTTGTTGTATATTTCGGCTTTTCCTGGTTAGGGGTCGCCACAGTGGAACTCCGGTCTGCTAATGAATGGCAGTAGATTTTTACATACCGAGTTGCCAGCCCTGACGTACAACCTTCAACAAAGGTATGCCCATTCACGCATGTCTCCACACAGAAGACGCTTTAGCTGAGAATCAAACAGGACAACGTCTTACTGTGAGGTGACAACTCTACCACAGCACCACCACCGCGGTTTAGATAGAAAGCACATGTGAGAGACTAGAGACAGGTTCATGTAATGTATATTGTGATGTATCCAGCCAACTAATAATTATGGCTAGCACAACTGCAGGCCATCCTTGGAGTCTGGAAACTACAGACCTAAAATCCAGTCTGGTTTCATATCTAAAGCTAAGGAAAGAATAATCATGGCTATGATAAATGACAACATAGGTAGCAACCTCCAATCACTGGATCCAACTTGGTTTGGATTCTTTAAGGGTAGATCATGCCTACTTCTTTGAAAAAGTAACCGGAGCAATGGATAAGCTAAGCCACTCAGGTATATTTAGCTTTTCTTGCTATCTTGGGTTGCATTCTCCAAAAGTGTTTTTTTTTCCAGAAAACTTGCATATAGAGAAACAACAGGAACATCGGTTTGCATATGTGGCAGCACTGGGGAAGGGTTCCTGACTATGACCCATATAACCGTGGTTGAGTTGTGACTCCAGTACTAGAGGAGTTGGATGATGAAGTTAGGGAAGGATGTGGGATAGAGTGTGAGAATACTAGTACAGAAAATGTAAATAATAAATAATAAAAATGTGGGTTCATATCCATTTAGGTGCATTTTCTTTTCTTGCTAGCATGACTTGCATTCCCCCTGAAATGTGTTCATCAGAAACTTTCCTATTTATACTTTTTTGCCATGTTTTGTTACAGTAGTAGTCCAGAGAATCTCAGTACCAACTGCATGGGTTCAAATCCATCAGTGCATTTCTCCTTTTTGCTATCATGGGCCAAGCCAAAAAACAAATATTGGAGAACTTGAATAAAGGTAATGAAGATGTACCTGGCCCCTGCCTAACAGTTGAATTACAAACTCCCGATGCATGTCATAATGAACAGCAATGTGTGTAAAATAAAGTGATTGTTAATAATACGAAAGGTGATTTTAAAGTGCATAATTTTTCAAACATTTATGTGGATCAACATGTTGCTGATGTGTTAGCTAAAGGTACAACATTTGTACTAACATGTCCTTTTGATTTTACTGGCACTATTATTGATTTAAAAATGTTCTTAAGAAAGCTGAACTTCAGTTTATTATATCAAGATAATATATTTAATGGAGCATCTAAATACAGTATTAGTAGCATATATAACCCTCCCTTGCATCCTAGATTAATCACATACGAAAAGATGTGTGAAACTGAGTTGAAGTGTTTGAACAAAGTTTGTAAGAGGCAAAATCATACGTCTAATGTGAATGATGTTGAACAAAATATAGTGAAAACACTGAGGAAAGAGGATGTAAGGATTATGAAACCCGATAAAGGGGGAGGAGCAGTTATGAGTCAACATATATATAACACTAAACTTAAGAACATCTAAATGAAACGAAATACTCAGCGACTGGATAGAAACTGAAAATGACCACACAGCCAAATAATTTTTTAGCGCTTTCTTCCACTCTTTAATTTTATCGTGAACTTCCTCAGAAAAAACAGGAAGCCTCCCAACCTCCTGGTTTTATACTCACAAACAGGAAATGATGTTGCTTTGTTGTTACAATAATAATCAACATTTAAATGTATATGCTGTTCAGTACATATCCAAAAGAAGTGTCATGATATAATATATAAAAACAACATTTCTTTTTAAAATATATATATATATTATTCATATATACATACCATATCAGTGTAACATTGTTCTATAAATTGAATGATGTTAAAACACTATCTGGTATACAAAAATGAATTTCAGTGATAATTGATTAATTAAAATCTTGGTTTGAAACATTTTGAAAACATATTAGTGAACTGAATGTGATTAAAAAGGTGTACTTATTTGTGTACTAGGTGGATTCTCATTGTGTGCTGGTTTTTTCATCTCTCTGCTATCCTCCCCCCCACACATACACTCACACAAACACACACACACACACAAACACATCTAATGTGAATGATGTTGAGCAAAATATAGTGAAAACACTGAGGAAAGAGGATGTAAGGATTATGAAACCTGATGAAGGGGGAGGAGCAGTTATGAGTCAACATATATATATAACACTAAACTTAAGAACATACTGGAGTCAGATACTTATATTGAAGTTTCATTAACTGAGCTGAATGGAGCTTATAAGAAACTTTATGAACAGATTAATGATATATTCCTGGAAAGATGGACTGATATAGCCCTATACAATTACTTGAATATAACAGCCCCCAGAATACTGTTTTTTTTTTTGGAATCCCTAAAATTCATAAATGCATTCTGGACCCCCCCCCCCCATGCACCCAATAGTAGATGATAGGGATTCCATTACCTCAGCTTGTGCCAAATATATAGATTATGAGTTAAAAAACATAATAAAAAAGAAAAAACACATATGTAAAGACCCATGGTCATTTTTGCAACATATGAACAACATTCAGTTTGATCAAGATGACCTTTTAGTAACAATAGATGTTTGTGACCTGTACACAGTAATTCCGCAATCTATTGGTTTAGAATGGGTCAATGAGATGCTCATTCACCATAAAGTTAATCAAGACACTAATAACCTTATTATGGAACTGTTGGAATTGGTCCTAAGCAATAATTTTGTAACTTTCAATAATAAATATTATTTACAAAAGAAAGGCATAGCTATGGGGTCACCATGTGGAGAGGCATATGCAAATATGGTTATGGCATATTGGGAAAATAATTTTGTATTCAATTCCAAGTATAATAAATTTTTGAAGTCTTATCATAGATTCCAGGATGATATCAGTATTATTTGGACTGGAACACAAGAATCATTGAATGAGTTTTTTATATATATATATACATATATATATATATATATATATATATATATATATATATATATATATATATATATATATATATGGTACTACAGACTTTTTCCAGTTTATTTGGAATGTTAATATGGAATATATGAAGTACTTGAATATTCATTTAGAGAAGGACAGAGTCAATGGAATGTACAAAGCAGTGATTTATAGAAAAGACACCTATTCGAATTGCTATCTGCACTATAGTAGTTCCCCTCCAGAGTACCAGAAGAGATCTGTTGTCAAAGGACAACTTGTTAGGACAGCACGGATGGTAACAACACATCATGAATTTTAAAACTAATGTGTTACATTGGGTACAATGTTCATCAACAGGGAATACCCTAGTACCCTGGTGGATGCACTAATAGAGGAAGTAGTTGTGAAAAGGTTGAATGGGCATTTTAAGCCCATCCTTGATCAATCAAAAATTAATTGTGATTCTTTAAGTTCAGGACACTATGACACGGAGTTGGTACAACAGGAACAACATGATGCAGTGCAGATATGCTGGTGATTACTTTTTCCCAGGATTACAGGGCAATTAGGGATATATTTATGAAAAATTGGCCCATCATAACAAAGGACCCCCACATTAGGACCCACCATAACAGAGGACCCCCACATTAGGACCCACATGGATGAGAAACCCAAAATTGTGTATCGAAAAGCAAAGAGTTTCAAAGAGATATTCGAACCAGATATGTACAGGTCCATCCAAACAAATTTGGGTATGTCAAAATGTGGGGCATGCCATTGGTGTCATAAAATCAATATTGCTGACAGTTTTTACTTAAGAGCTGTTAAATATTTTGTAAAAAGCAGAAATACTTGTAATTCAAAAGCAGTGGCCTATTTAGCTGTATGTAATTCTTGTCCAATATATTATATTTTGAAAAATTGAACGGCGTCTCACTCAAAGAATATATGAACATGAATATGCCATAAAGAAAATTAATTTAAATAATGCTTTGGCTAAACATGTCAGTGAGTTTACTAGCCATCAATTCCTTTTTATAGCTATAGATCATGTAAGCATAATGGAAAAGGAACCATGGGGGGCATATCTAGAACTCAAAGAACTAAAATGGCAAATTAGAGTTCAAGCCGATAAGTGACCAGGAATTAATGAACGCACTTCTATAGCACCTGTATTAAAATTAAAAGCATTACAAAGAAAAAAATGGTTTAATGGCATGCATTTTAAGTTATTTATGTGCTATGTACAATTGTTCAGTTTTTTACATGTTATTATAATGTTTATTTATTTGCAAATATTTACATTTTTTTTGTTTAAAATCATTTTGATGCAACATTATTTCAGTTCTTATATTTCTTACATTCTTTACATTTTTTATATGTAAAAAAGAATTTTATGACATTTTAAACAATTTTAAGTTTTAAAAGTCTTAAATATTTTAAATGCCAATTCAGTATTTTTTTAAAAAGGTACATTGCTGCAATATTTCAAGTTTTTTTGTGAGCAAATCCACATATTGGGTTGATAATATGTATTTAGATAGACTCAAATGGTAGTATTTATGTATATGCTAATTTATGTTAATGAGAGTCCAATGGGAAACAAAGTGGCGATATAAAAGGAAATGATGAAACACATTTTAAATGTCTGAGGAAGTTTAACAGAGATTTAAACGAAAGCGTTAACATTGTTTTGTCAATAAAGTATCTATGTTTTACCATTCAAGTTCGTGGTTTATAGCTGAAGGGATGTGGTGCATTGGCATTCACTGGATATATATATATATATGGTTCTACCTGACTTCGTCGACAGCGCAGAAGACCGACATCGGAATCCGGAGCTCCAGAAGATCGAAATCGAAGAAGACCGACGCGAATCGCGAGTGGCAGAACATCGACAATGCAGAAGACCGACACGACGGATGACAACACCAACGCCGAGGATGCCGACATGGGGAAAGGCTGTGTGAGTATGCGGTAGTGACGGACGTTAGGGTGCGAGGCAGGTAAGTGTGGAGATTGACGGTCTGTGGGGATAGGCTGGCGTTAAGTGAGTTAGGGTTAGGGAGCGATAGGGTGGGTTAAGTAAGTTAGGGTTAGGCAGCCATAGGGGTGGGTTAAGTCAGTTAGGGTTAGGAGCGATAGGGGTGGGTTAAGTGAGTTAGGGTTAGGGAGCGATAGGGGCGGGTTAAGTGAGTTAGGGTTAGGGAGCGGGTAGGTAAGTGTGCGATAGTGACGGACCTTAGGGTTAGGTGAAGGTTTAGTGTGGGCTTGTAAGGATTTTGGTGTGCTTGTGTTGTGTGTGTGGTTTGTGGAATGGGGATGTGTTTTGTTTTACATTGTTATTGTGGTGTGTGCAGTGTATGGGGTTTCGTGTTTGTGTACCGTCGGTTATTTCGTTGTCGGTTATGTGTGGTTTCGTGTTTATGGACTGTCGAATATGTGGTGTCGGTGATGTGGTTGTCGGTGTTGTGTGGTTTCGACTATGTCAGGTAGAACCATATATATATATATATATATATATATATATATATATATATATATATATATATATATATATATATATATATATATATATATATATATATATATATATATATATACATATATATATATATATATATATGTATGTATATATATATATATATATATATATATATATATATATATATATATATATATATATATATATATATATATATATATATATATATATATATATATATATATATATATATATATATATATATGTATGGGTCTACCTCATTTGATCGAAAGACCATTTGACCTAAACCAATTTGATCAAAATTTCATTTGATTGAAAACCAGTATTAAGGCAAATAACAGGTATCAGTCCCCCTCTCCAATGTCGTGCGACCCTGGAGTTGGTATAAATAGAGGGGTGTGGGAGTGTAGGGAGCTAAGCTCCCCACCTCTGTTTGTTTAAAATCTGTACTTTTTGTGTTATTTTCTTCTTTTAAAGGAAACTAGGTGGGGGGCTTCACCACCCCACACCCCCTTAACTATATATACCAACTCCAGGATCGCACGACATTGAGGAGGAAGACAAATCCCAGTTTTATGCCTTGACTACTGGTTTTCAATCAAATAAAATTTCGATCAAATGGGTTTAGGTCAGATGGTCTTTCGATCAAATGAAGTAGACCCATATATATATATATATATATATATATATATATATATATATATATATATATACTGAAAGTGTTTTTCAGAAACATTTCCTATGAGTCTTATGTGAGACAGTTTGTTAATGCATTAATGTCAAAAATATCAGTAATAAAGGTGTAAGTTCTAATCCACTCAGATGCATGTCTCTTTTCTTGCTATCCTGGGTTATATTCCCATGAAATGATTTTTTCAGCAACCTTTCTTATCAGTGCTTCCATAGCATACCATGCTAATGCACTAGTCTAAAAAATATCAGTAACAAAGTTGTGGGGAGTGGTTAAATACACTAAAGTGTTCTACTTTTTTTCTTTTTTTTTTTTTTTTTTTGCTATCCTGGTTCCAGTTCCCTGAAACGAGCATTCCTATTATCAGGTTGTAAATTATGTCAGGAGATTTATAGATTCATATACCATTATTGAGCTACAAAGTTTATAAATATGGGCCCCTGTCCCTCCTTCCATCCTGCTCAGGTCTTTATGGCTCACATTGTGGTCTACTGTCTTCTTACCTCCCTTTTTCATCTCTGTCCTATACTCCCATTTCTAGCCTATAATATAGCCAAAACATAATTAGAAACAACACACACACATGCCACCAAAGGCTTATGAAGGCAAAAAGGGAATCTTTCTGCTGTCATACATTGCATGATAATTAGAAGAGAACCACATTGATGGCCATGTGTAACCACAGCAACTTGTGGCAAAATCAATCTAAAATAAAACATGAAGTACAGTTAATGCATTTACTCTAAACTTCTTCAGTGACTCAGTGTACTCAAACTTATTTTTATTGTGACCAAGTATTGGTTGGTGGTTTTGAATCCCCTGGGGGTTGTATGTTATTGTCTTACAATGCTCAGTTTTCAGTCTGCACATAGGCTATACTTCACTAATATGTGTGTTTTATGGGTGCTTTTACTCTGACCGTTACGATGGCAACCCTTGCTTGGAAACTGTGGATATGCTGGCATGTTGTCTGCATTGATGGACAGACTCCCCTGAGGGTATTAAAGTTGCCTTATTTAATGAAACTAACATTATAGTACAGGTCCACTGCTCGCAAGGTGGTATTGTCAGGACTGGTGCAGGACTGGCAAAAGCCAAAACACAGCCTGGCTAGGCTTATAAATGCCCTAGGGCAGATAGCCTAGTATCAACCTATGAACCTATGAACCTATTACTTTTTAGTATCCCTTCTTTCCTGTGTAGATTTTACATTATTCGACAACCAGGTATTGTCATACCACCTTCTCTATTCTACTTTTCTTAAAATGTTTTGTTGCCTATCACCCTTTGCACTTTTTTTTGTTATTCTCTATGGATTCTGTTGCTATAGTATAATCTCTTCTCCGCTCTAAGTCAGTGATATTTTCATTTCATTCCACATTTCTCCATAAACACACACACACATGCACATGCACACATACACACACACACACACACACACACACACACACACACACGCACACACACGCACACACACACACACACACACACACACACACACACACACACACACACACACACACACACACACACACACACACACACATGTCTACTTCAGATGATCAAAGTTTCAAAACATCGAACATCCTAAGACAGAGGACCATATGATCGAAGTTTTAAAACTTTGAACATCTAATAAAAATAAAAACAAAAACAATTTTCGTTTACATTTTTGCAGGGGGTAAGCCCACCCTGCACCCCACATACCCCCTGCTAATTAAATATACCAACTCCGAGATTGCACTACAGTGAGGAGAATGTTAACTTTTCCATTTCGGCCATATGATGTTCATCATCTGAAGGGGACCTATATATATATATATATATATATATATATATATATATATATATATATACACATCCCTGTACTTTATAACTTTATTTCAGCATTGTAAACCTGTGTGCACAAACATTAGAGGTGCTTGTGCATGGTCAATGTTAACTCTGTCTGAGATGTGATCTAATGTGATGTAATCATGCTTCTGTGCTGCAGCCATGATGAGGAGCTGCTGATTGTGCACGTTGGCCTGGCTGTATACCTGTATGATTAGCATTGCTGCTTATTGCACATGCAATATAAATAGTGTGGCTTGGCTACAATCGCTGACACAGCATTTATGACTCCCCAAGAATATGTATACCCTTTATTTCTCATTTGTAAACATAATACTTATTTTAATCTGATTTAATCTCAAAACACAGAATAACAAAATAAAACTCATTACTCATACTTGTGGACATTCTGGTAGCAAAATTATACCTTTCACTTAATTACATCTGCATGATACATTTCTTGTTACATATAGGCCTGTTTGTCAAAGATATTTCAACAATAGCCCACTAATCCTCTATACCTTCAATTGTCTCTCTTACACTTCTTTACAGTTTTCCTTTTCATGTTCTAGTACTCAGAATCTTATACTCAGGGCTTTGAAACTAATTTAATTTATTTCACTCTTTCTATCTTTCCATCATACTTCAAACTTGTTCTTCTTTCCTACACACAACTCAGTCTTACCAGACTTTATATTTTCCATAACTTTTACCATAACCTTTTAGCATGTTCTCTAGTTTTAATCATAATGACTATATTATCTACATATACCAACATTAAGGGAGAGTAAATCCTAGTGACAGGTTTTGTGATTAAGTCCAGTTTTATTAGTGGGACTCTTCCACAAAAATTGCCTTTTCTCTTGAGTTGGTGTGGCCTCAGAAGTGATTATATATTCAAAGAGGTGAAGATGGCAATATTTCCTGCAGGTAGGGTATGAGAACTTACCCCTTCTCCGCTATATCACCCAGGGATAATGTATTCTGACTTTCACATAAGTGCCCATTGATGAAACCATAGTCGGCCTTAGGCATAGGCCAGCTAGGCGGCTGCCTAGGGTGACACTCTAGCAGAAGCACTTTTCCAGTAAACCGGCTGGTGTAAATAGACCAGGATGGTGGCACCAAGTGGTGTGGGGGGGGGTGCTGTGGAACCCTCTTGCCTAGGGCACCACTTGACCTAAGGTGGACCCTGGATGAAACATACATAATTCATGCAAAATGGAAACAAACATGAACCTGAAGGGCACATCTTTCTTCATACATTTTCTGCCCACCAGAGATTTCATCATTATCTTTACCTCTGACCCATTATACCCCACTACAGCTTAGTGACACCTCCAGGTGTTGCTGCAGTTACATCTTGCTAACACCGCTAGGCATCTGATATGGCCTGTCCATATTTGCATCAATAAGCCATTGAAAGATTTAATCTTAAAGTTTGCATAATGGGCAACACAACTGTGCTGATATTTGACCTTAACAGATATTAGCTTATATACTGTTTATTTATATTGTCAAAATTTTCATATTTTTCTAAATACCTACTAATTAACACAAAGATAACTGCTTAGACTCATATAAAAGTTCACGTGTGGATGAATACAATGCAGTTGATAATATGTACATAGCTTGAGTGGTCACTGAGCCATTGCAAGTGGTTTAAAAATATTACATAATTAATATTTACTGCATTTATTATGACATACAAAATTCGGTTTAAGACTTAGAATCTAATGAGCACCACCACTGTAATGAATTGTTTGTGCTGAACAGTTTGTGGCATACATTTCTTTAAGTAAGCCTTATGGCGCTAAAGATATGAATATTTGTTTGAAATTAGGCCATAACTTGATTTTTTCAAAAAGCTGAGGCTGACACCTCTGGGAGTTAAACCTCCAGATCCCCATTGGAGTCAGTGAAGTATATATGTTTAGTCCAGTGTTCAAACCTGCATTGGAAGTTATATGTTTCAAGACTTTCTTTCTTTTTTTTTCATTTTCAGATACCTTTCAGTTACTGTCAGCTGGTCAGTTCTGTCCAACTCACCCCTAACTTAGTATTCCCTGTTCTCCTCCTCAGGGCTGGGATGGGACTCCTGTTACCATTAACAAATTAGGAAGGGGAAATGGAAATACACTGAGCTGAGTAATTGTAGTATCACACATACTGTCCTGCATACCAGGGGGTATTTTTTTTATTATGCCCTAACTAAGCAGAGCTGCTGACGTTACAAGCAGCACCACATGTAGCATCAGTTAGCTATAGCCTCCGGTTCTAAATTCAGTGGCCATCTTAGCACTGCCCCATTAGTGGAGAGGGGGAAGCTCACAGGCAGAAACCCCACCCCTCCTTTTTTGAATAGGTGAGATAATTTTCATTCCTTCCCTAACTTCATCATCCAACTCCTCTAGCACTGGAGTCACAACTCAACCACGGTTATCTGGGTCATAGTCAGGGACCCATCCCCAGTGCTGCCACATATGCAAACCAATGTTCCTGCTGTTTCTCTATATGCATCAATGCACACACATTTAGACATTTCCGTTGCTTCTTCATTCCACATGTGGAATTTAAGTATGCTGATGAGGCTCCTTCCTTGCTGCCATGATCTGGGACAGTCTGTAAGCGTGTGTGTGTGTGTGTGTGTGTGTGTGTGTGTGTGTGTGTGTGTGTGTGTGTGTGTGTGTGTGTGTGTAATACCCTAGTTAGGAATGGCAGGTTAGTTAATAAATTTGCTCATGCTGAAACCCTGTACCTTGGTAAAAGGAGACAGGAGCCTGAATCCTCTACACCAATTACCAGACTGCTAAAGAATCTGAGCTTCAGTGCATTTTCAAGGAATTGCAAGTTTCAGTGCATTTTTAAGGAACTGTGAGTTTCAAAGGAAGATAAGTTTACTGTTGCTCAAGTTAAGTTTGTTTTCAGTGTTCAACTGTTTTATTTGGCAAATGGCCATCAGAGCTTGTGCTACAACTTTTGAAAGCAGTGTTAGTACCACAAGTAGCATACTTGCCTTTGGTGTAGAAGGCTGTACTCCCACAACATATAGCTGGACTGCTGATACTGTTGTGTACTTTATGTGGTCATGGGGGTGCTGCACTCCTGAGTGTGTCCTCCTTTGGATTAGATGCCTAGTAACTATGACCCTGTTGTTGGTTTGCCAGCCATTCCCTATTGCAATATTACCAGTTTACCAATTATTTTTTAATGTAACATAGGCAATTTATTCTTCAATGGCAGAAGGCACAGGATACGTGGATGAAACCCTGAAAGCTAAAGTTGCTTGCCAAGAGCAACCTCTTCATCACTTACATATCTCTTTAATGTGGAATTATTCAGATAACTTTTACTTCTGCAGAGATTGTACATATTGACTGATATTGGTAGATTGTAATGACAGAAGTCTGGTGGCCTTTTACGGTTTCTGTAATGGGTAGTTTTGTCATTATTGGTTCATGAGTTTTGTTTCATTGCTTACTGGAAATATGTTCAAAACTACAAATTTAAAACACACTTTAACAAGTGGTGCTGCATTATACAAGGGATATAATTTAATGCAATCAGGAAGGTGAATCAAAAAACACTTGCATGAATGCATGGTCCAAAAAATGTGTGCAAGAGGTCTATGGTATGAAAACTTCCCAATGGTAAACTTAATCCACTACTGCCTAGATGCATTTTCATTGAATGTGAATTTCAATGCCATTTCAAGGTCAGAGACGTTTAGTATTCATGCTAACTCTGTTTTCCTTCTGAGACTGTATTGTTTTGCTTAGCAAATGGCTATCAGTGTTTGTGCGACAAAATTCAAAATAAAAGTTTTCAATTAAATCCAAGTATTTGTAAGCATTAGAAGTAAAGAAGAATACTTACTTTTCTCACTTGCTTACAGAAAAACAGCTCTTGTACTCACTTTCCTCACTTATCTAGAGGAAAATATTTTTTTTATTCAACCATGTCCAAGGGTCAGCTCCCAGCGTTCTCTCCTGTCTATCTGATGAATCTGGGCATCTTGAGGCAATGTAGAAATTGCCTCATGTACACAGACAACCCTCTCCTCCTACCACCCAACACTACAACCTGTGAGAGATGCACTTATCTAGCCAAACTGGAGGTAAAGCTCTCACCAACCAAGACTGAACTTTACAGTCATGAGGAGAAGGTAAACATTTGCACCACACCATACTCATCACATAGTCTCACTAAATCTGCACCACCAAAATCCACACATAGTAACACAAAAACATTCACGGAGGCTCTCCATAATAATCTGTCTAACCAACAGAGACCTCCAAAGCAGAAACGCAAGCAACTGCCATCTCCCAATACAACCCAAATGACACATAGCCCACAGACTCAGTGTGCCACTCAACCACAGCCAATAAGGCAAAACAACGTACCCAACACACTAGTCATAGGTGACTCTATAGTCAGGCACACTGATGTCCCACTCACCAGGCTAAACAAGGAGAAGGTTACTGTCAGCTGCCCATCGGGTGCCAGGATCTGCCACATAACCCACGCACTCAGGTCACTCCACAACAAGTACAAATATGACCTGTTATTGTCCATGTTGGTGTGAATGACCTGAGGCAAACCTCCCTGGACTACATGAAAAGAGACATGGAAGAGCTCTCTGATCTGGTAGCCCAGGCAGGTATGACCCTAGCCCTGAGTAGCATTCTGCCATCGCCTCGAATGATACCGCAGTACAAGGACAAAATTATTGACTTCAACAATTGGCTAAGCTTCTGGTGTCATTCTAAGGGAATCCGGTATCTGTCTGCTCGAGATGACATGGTTGACAGACCACGATGCTTTGCCCCAGATGGCCTGCACCTGTCACCCCTGGGATTCCGGATACTGGCTAAGGCTCTTGCTGCCCCTATAGTGCCTTTTTTAGGCAAGGGTCAAATAACAAATTCACCATCGTTACAGAAACAGGCAAGCAAAAACTGAGAGTAATGCAACTGAATGATAGAATTCTAAATCTCAAAATGTGCTCACTTGAGGCACTCCTTAAAATGGATAACATCGATATCTGTGCAGTGACTGGGACCTGGTTCAAGGCTCCAGAGAGCACCCCTGCACTACCAGGCTATAACTCATACCACACTTTTTGGCCATGTAACCTGGACCGAAACACCAAAGGTGGAGGTGTGTCCATATTCATTAAGGATATCCACACCTCCAGGCTAGTTGCTCAGCATAATGCATCTGAGGTTATCCAAGTGCAACTAACTCTGGGCAAAACTGCAATCCAAATTGTAGCTTGCTACAGATCCCCCACCATGCTCTAGGATTCCCACTCCTCTTTTCTTGATGTACTGGAAAATATTAGGATTCAACCAAACACCCTAATAATAGGCGACTTCAACGACCCCACCATTAACTGGGAAAACTACTAGTGTACCAACTCCTTAGCTCATCACTTTCTGGAATTCATAAACTCCAATGCCCTGGATCAACTTATCCAGACCCCCACCAGGGGCAACAATATCCTAGACCTAGTCATTACCAACATGAGTGACTGGTGTCCCACACCTGAAGTCAACTCCTTGTTGGTCTGATCCGACCATAAGCTAATCACCCTTGATATCCACATCCCGCCCCCACCCCCCATTAAGGAAACTATGGTAAAAAATGTCTCCAAAGCCAACTTCATGCTTCTTAAGACAGAAGTGGTGAACTTCATGACACCCATGCAGATGGACAATACAGTTACTGAATCCTACACAAATGCACTCTATAAGCACTTACACGAGTGCATGGATCGTGCTATCCCAAACAGAACCAAGACACTATCCTCCAAAAAAAGGAAGCCAATCTGGTGGTCCCCTGCCATAAACAAACTGTACAACAGAAGGAAGAAACTGTTGCAAAAGAGACTAAAATCCCATGAGTGGAGGAGCTCCCTGGTCAGCCTCAGTAAGAAGCTGAGATCCCTTATAAGATCCTCCAAAGCTAGCTATGAAACCAAAATCGCCCCTAATTCTAAGGACAACCACAAAGCATTCTATAGCTATGTCAAGATTCCCGATGGCAATACCCAGATCTGTTCTGAGTTACAGCACAAAGGCATGAAAGTTACAGAACCAACTGATATTTCCAACATCCTGGCAGATAGGTTCAGTGCTAACTTTACCCCCACCCCCCACCCCCTAAAGGGCCCATATCTATACAGGAAGAATGCAGAGTCCCTGTAATCACATCTATTACATTTGACATTTAGTGACTTGTTTACTATCATAGAAGGTTTAGCATTCTCCTATAATGTAATTGAGATTTTTTATTCGTTGTTAACTAGGTAAGCACATTTTACATAATTTTCTTTTTACAGTGGCAACCCAGAAGCACTGTATGGTCAAGTGATTTGCTCAGAGTCACACAGCAGGTAAACTGAGGTGGAAGGAATCAAATCCCACACCCCTAACTACATGAAACAGCTGGTTAACAGCTCAGAGCTATAATCTTCTGCACTGACTCATTTTAAATGACTCCATCTTATCAAATCCCATACCCCTAACTACATGAAACAGCTGGTTAACAGCTCAGAGCTATAATCTTCTGCACTGACTCATTTTAAATGACTCCATCTTATCAAATCCCATACCCCTAACTACATGAAACAGCTGGTTAACAGCTCAGAGCTATAATCTTTTGCACTGACTCATTTTAAATGACTCCATCTTCAAATTATTTTGTCATAGTGGTGAAAATGTGTCCAAAGCTAAGAAACAATGTTTCCCAACAACTGTAATTTTCTAGCAAAACCCTAATTGGCATTCCTGCCATTCTGTTCTGCAAGACTGCATAAAAGCCAACATCATATATAGGTAAGGAGAAGACATTTCCTAGTGTCTTAACCTAATTACATCTGGTCAGTAAATGATTATGCATCGTCTCATAGGTTCACAGGTATATACTAGGCTAATGATCACTGGGACTTTTATAAGCCTAGCCATGCAACTCAAATGTATCCCACAAGTTATTGTGCCTTAGAGGTTATTTTAAGGGATGTATGTTGGTTAGAGCATGATTTATTGACTACTTCTGTCCATCAGAGACATAGGTGTCAGACCACGGGTGAATTTCCGATTTTCCATCCACTGGTCCTGTTGAATAGGGTTATGAAAGGCCTCTACTTCACAAGGATGGGAAGCCTATTCCAGAGAATGGGATTCTCTGAGATACATACCTGTCCCTCCAACATGTCCTATTTAAGGTGCAACCAAAATTTTAAATCTTAGATCTAGTAGTCTTCTCTCAAAATATGTCATGTCATAGGCTAAGCGGGACTAACCTGGTCAACAAAATAAATAAACAGATAAGTAGACACAGAAATGCTAGATACATAGATAGACAAAAGATAAATATATAAATTGTAGGTTACTGCTTGGAAGCATATCATTATATTTCATCCATAGATAAACAGCTCATTTGCTTGATTATCACCATGCATAAATATAATGTTCATAAAAACATTTGGGTTTTTAAAAGTTTCATTTGGATACCAGGCTTAAATGTGAGACTTTAATACTGCAATGTACTATCACAAATGTGTGATTTTGGTATCTACTGATCAAGATCTCAGCATCTCATGGATTTCTTCTTACACTGAAATGCAGCAACCTTACAATTAGTAAGTATAAGTAGCAGGGTTTGTGGACTCCAGTGACACAAACTGTACATTATGGGGGTAGGCAAAAATACTGTTGAAATGATTTCTGCAGTTTCAATTTTTGATTTGTTTTTAAAAAGTAACTGTTTTTCACCATGAGGGAAGAAGGATAGTATGGTGAAAGCATACTAAACCCATAACCCTAAGGTTGTTGCATCAAACATATCCTCTGCTATTTCATTACAAAGACTCTTTATGTTCTGATTAGACCAACTACAGAATATAATGTTCCTTTTAGCCTGCATCTACCCAAGCACATCATAAAGGCAGAGAGACCTCAGAGATTTCAAACTAAAAAGGTCACCAGACTAAAAACTCTCAGCCAACAAGACAGCTTAACAGTCTACCTCTTATAGGCAGCACATTAGTGCAACTGTTAGTATTGTCACCTCACAGCAAGAGGTTCTCTGGTTTGATTCTTGGCTGGGGTGCTTTCTGTGTGGAGTCTGCATGTCCTCCTTACATTTGCATGGGTTTCCTCTGGGTGCTCCAGTTTACTCCCACATCCCAAAGACATGAAACTGGAGCATTTCCCCCCGTGCCTCTGCTGAAAATAGGCTCGCCCCTAGTTGGTAAACAAATGTTAAATAAAAATAAATAAAAGTATAAAATCCTGTGCAAGGGTTTATGTCTATCATTCAATGCTGCCAAGGGAACCTTGACCTCCTACACCTCCACAAAATAAATGGCTCCAAAAACACTGAAACCAAAGACTTAAATCTCCATTATGGCAGATTAAATGAGACATGTTGGTGGGAAAAGCATATGACAAGGTCTAAAAAAGATGATTTGGGCAAGCCTGCAATAATTTGAAGCTCCAGAAACAATGGTAGAATTAATGGAGGCTATGTATAAGGACCTAATGACATAAGTATAAACAGTGTCCAGATGTATAAAGATGTTCCCAATGGGAGTGGATGTGCATTAGGTTAATTTCTTAGCCCACTCCTGCTCATATTAGTAATGGACTACATGAGCAGACAGGTTGGAGGAGACAGATCAACAAAACTGTTGTATACAGACAATTTTCCATTACAAGCAGACTCTTAACATGAACTTCATCAAATGATAGGGGAATAGAATGCAAAACCGATGGCACATGTAATGAAAGTGAGCACAGACAAGGCACTGGGCATGATAGCAAAATGAGGAGGAGGATCAGTTGAAGATGAAATCTGAGATAAAATGGAAAATAGTGGAACAGGGTAACAGCTTCAAGTATCTTGGAGTTGTAGTTGAAGAGAATGAAAATTTGAATGCAAAGGAAAAGGTTAGAATCAGAGGAGCTGCAGCCACGTGCCTCAGGAATAGAGTGTGGCAAAAAATGCCCAATAAGCTGAAAAAAAAGGTGTACAAAACAGTGGTGTGACCAATGCTTCTGTACGGCACTGAAACCTGGGCAGTGAAGGTAATGCTGTTGAGGAAGTTGGGTTGATGGACTTGAAGTGCCTGAGATGCAGGCTGTGGGACATATGAAGCAATGAGGACAACAGAGCTTTAGCCAAAGCAGCCCCAACTGCACAGAAGACCAAGGAGAAAATAAACTATGGTGGTTTGTGCTCACACTTGTAGGAAAACAGAAGATTCTTTGAAAACACAGATTTGGTAGAGGCAAAAAGAAACTAAGAGGAGACTAGGACATCCAGCTAAGAGATTTATGACTATATAAGAAAAGTCCTCTGACAGTCAGGTGTTATTGTTGAAGAAGTAAAGAGAATGTCAGCAAATTAGGAGAGGCGGTAAAAGCTGGTACAGCATCCAGACCCCAAGTGGTACAAAAAGAGGGTTAATGATGGTGCTTGTGGGACACATTTTTTTATGCAGTGATTTGCCCATGCTTTGAATAATTTTCCATTATATATAAAGCAGAACAACAGCTTCACTTCCTTTAAGACAAACCTTGATGATTGGATCCCAAATGTACTGCAATTCTGGCTTGTTGCACACCTGGAGGCAGGAAGTGCCGGATATCAGGAAAGCGATGATCCATGGACTTATGCTGTATTGCAAAGTCTATAATTCTGCGAATACATTTCTATATTTATACTTATAAATGTTGATTGTATAAAAGAAATATGTCTCTCATGGAGCCTTTTGATCCATTTAATCATATTCTGTGTGTCTGTTTTGCTTGAGTTACTGCTACCACTAAGTTGTGAGTTATTGTCTTTTAATATTTCTGTTTCAAGTTTCCAACACTAGAAACATTGTAAAACAACAAAAGTTCTATGTTTAGTTAGCTTTTGCATATTTTGATTCTGCATACATGATTTTCCTATTTTAGATGGTCCTAACAAAACTTTCTTTTTATTAAACCCTGCTTTTTATTGTTCCAGTGATTGTTAATCCCCTATACATGTAATATTTTCATTACTACAGAAAAGTTTTGTTTTTCCCAAAGTTTCACACTTGTTACTTTGTAGTAATGCTTATTAAAATGTTTCCAATATAATAATAGTTATGTCCATTACTTTATACACTGATATTTAATCTGGACTCTGTCCATGCCATGTACAAGTACATTATCTGAAACAGAAGTTCCACTGGGTCAGAGGATAAGCTGATGGTGTAATTTGAAATTTATACAAGTTACTGATGACAATACAGTATTTTTACTTTGTCATATCCAATACCTTTACTATTGGCTAAAGTATATTTTCTGAGCTTGTTCTGCTAAGTGGAGTACAAGCACATTCCAAGTGTTCTCTAGACCAAATCATTACCCACATACATTTAGCCACTTCTTTTCCTTTCTCTTGGTTTTTGTCTAGGACTGGCCAAGTGACACTTCTGTGCATTCACTATTGTCTATTCATACTTACATAAACAACATAAATAATTGCAAAATCATGCTATATACAAGTTAATTGATGCTAGCAATTTAAATATTACATGACAAGCAACACAACTGCTTAGGATACTTGTTGTCTGTCCAGTGCATTTAGATTTATTTATTTACATCTGTTAACTAGCAATGTCTAGCTATAAACTTCCATTTTCTTTTCTTTTTATGGATCTATTTATACCCCTTATTCCATTTACTGCAGATGTCCACCCAAGTCTTCATGATCACATTTATTCCTCTCATCTTCCCCTGTTAATGAGGACTCCAATGTTGAGTCTTGCTTGACCCTGTAGATAGGCCCCTCCTCTCAAGAAAGGAGTCCTTATGGTATTTATCCCCTAAGACAGCCATAATCCTGGTCTTGATGCATTTTGATGTTACAAGAGGAGTGGTTGAAACTTGATGTAACCCTGTGAATGGGTACCTCTCTACAGGAAAAGAATGACCTCATGGGATATCCCCATTAGTGAGAAGTGAGAGTCAAAGAGTCAGCTTCATCAGGTGACTTTGTGAATTTTTGAAGAAAGGAAGTCCTTTACTTTGTGGAACGTGATACAGGCATCACTGCCCACTGATGTTTCCATGCCCTTGAGGTAGGCTGAATTTCAGTCAGGAAGACTTACCCCAATTTACACCAGGGTAAATCTCTGGCAGCGTGCAGATCCTCTCCTTCCCCCAGGATTAGGACACCCTTCCACCCTCCCTGTGCCACTGGGCACCTAAGCTGCTATTAAAATTCAGGTCACCTAAGCTATAATCAGAGCCATGTCTTTCTACACCACCAGCACAAGCTTCATACCATTTTCAGTCAGTGGAGTCCCAGGCAGAAAAAAACTCCAATTAAGCAAAACAAACAAATAAAAAACTGTAGCCCTACAAACAAATATTATGCAAATTAGTAAAGAAATAATTTAAGCTAGAGTTATAGAAAAGAAAATGTTTTATCACATATTTGTTCTGTAACTCAAAGAAACAAAATAAATGAAAACAAAAAGGACTAGAAACATCAGTAGAAATAACTACTGCAGCATTCCTCCTCCAAATGCTATGAAAAGGAATTGATGGCATAAACTGTTATTGCAGAAAAACACTTTGGGCGAGAGAAAGGCTATACATTTTACATATTCACATACTTGATTATGCTTGACTATGGAAATGGTTGTAATACTCACAGTTCATAAATATCTTGATAAACCAGGCAACATTGACAAAATTACCTGGTTTCATTTAAAAGCCACCAAATGGATGAAAATGTTAATGAAAGTATGTGTCTAGCTTGAACAGTTACCAGCATGTATGGAAGCTTTATATTTACTTTGTTTATCGTAACTTACAAATTCCTTTTTAATACTTCAGATATAATAATGTTGCTTCTGTAAAACAATATTTTATTCTATGTGGATTACTATTTGTACTTCATCAAAATTACTGTTTCAGAGATATGAATATGTTTATGCATTATGAGTCTACAGTTTGATTTTTGTTTAATAATATAATCTTTACAACTCACATGGAGGAGAATACTTAATGTGAAAGGACAAAATGTAAACAATTGTTTATTTACTTGTAATGGAATTCCAGATCTGATATACCCTGATACCCTTCTGGATTCCCCTGAATCCTATCAATGACACCACTGTAACCAAATTTGAAAGTTAACACCACTAAGTAAAATGCTGCATACCATAAATTGTTACTCTTAATGGCAGCATCTAGCATGTACTGTGCAGATCTGGAGACTTCTTTTTCATCAACAAATAGAAGCACAGAAACATAGAAAGATAGATTTTGAAGGAAGTGAAGGCCTGCATAAGTTACTTTTTCCTCCCATTTCTCTACTTTCTAAATAAATTGCACATCCTTTTCCTCCCTGGGAATTCCTTAAATTACCTAGCATGAGCTCTATGGCTCATGCTAGAAAGGTCCTTCTACCATGATGTGGGCATTTGTGATTCAGAAACATGATAGCCATGATAAAGCAAAAAGTATTCCCTGTTGTCTAGAGCATCCCACCATCTCACCCCACCCTGATCACTGTGGTGGTCTACCCCTACCATGTTCATGTTGGGTGGCTGAACATGACCTTTTGGTTGTGTTCAGTACAGCAACATAGTCGGAACAGTCATACTGATCTACACGGACAAGCAATTTCATGAATTGTTTGGACATGTAAATGCCTTCCTGGAGGCGGTTCCAGGGAGACAGAATATGGCTAATCAGCATATTCTTCTTCCTCTGGAATGTCTCATTAGCTTTTAGCACAGCCATGGGGCCAGCTCTATATGGTGCTGTATGTCTCTGTGTTAGAGGACTGTTTAGCACTATGTAAGGACAATTGCCGAATCAAGGAAAGGTACCATAGCATATGCACCGCCATGTACATGTTGTGGTACTTTAGTGAATTCAGACCAATTTTTTTCCTTCCATCAAGCATAAAAAATGTCATATACATCTATCCCATTTAATGCTGACTTCTTTTATACCTAGATATTGTACTCAGGTCACATCAATAGACCAAATCACTTACCTAGTTAAGAAATTGTAAGTTAACAAATAACTTTTTCTATTCATTCTAGTACTCCATTTGCCTATTTTTTTATATTTTATCACATGGCTTGCTCACCTTTAAATCATTTGACAGGATTATCCCCAGATTGCTTTTGATCTTTGTTGTTTCTACTTTTCGACTAACTGTACACTTCTTCTTCAGATTACTTCCACCCAGAACAGTTGGGTTGATCCTGTAGGCAATTTGCAACCTTTCACTGAATTTAAACTGCAATGTATTAATCCATTTTCTACGTCTTGATATTTTGACAGGTAAGGATGGAAATAACATGGTACACAGAATATATTTTGGTAGACACAGTACTACAGAGTAAACTCTTTCAAAAGAAGAGACTAGAAACCATGTGTGTTCAGATCTACGTACATGAATTAAAAGCCAAGAGGAACAGACAAACTGATAAAGGTACATACACTGTGTTCCAGATGATTCTTTGATCATTGTGCATGCCCAAACTGTTGGCATCTGTAGTTTGTTAGCTATGGGTGTTAAGTTGACTCTGTTACTACTGTTTAAGTTCAACCTAATACCATTTGAGTGTATATATGTACTGTTGTATTTGTTTTGTTTTAAGGCTGTTGTGGTTCAGCTCAACTACCCATTAAACTAAAAAGGGACACAAAGTAAGGATTCATGGTGAAAATCTCAAGGGAGACACAAGTATCATTTTCCATAGAAAGGGTGGATAAGGATGATGATTAGAATAGCTACCTCGAAGGGTTGGTAACTGTTGGTTATTAGTCCTAACATCTGTGTTATTATCAGTTTCTTTGGTGAGAGCTCTGGAATAACAGTGATATTCTATTGCTGAAACTGTACTGCAAGCATGGCCGTCCTTATGAATAGGTGGGTGCCACTTGGCTAGTGGTATCTTTCTGCCCTTTATTTTTTAAGTAACGAAAGGCAAAACAAGTATTTCCACATTCTCTTATTTAAAAAATAAACAAATAAATAAAGTTCAGAAAGAGTGACTGTAAACCTAGTTGTGTCCTATGGGGAGGTACTGCGTAACTGTCCAAACAGTTTGCAGCATTTTTTGACATCATACATTCTATATGATTCATGGGTCAGCAAGAAGTATGAAGCCCATAAATATTCACAGTACAAGAGATGTGAACAGTGGTTGTAAATGAGCATAAGCAGATTGTGAGCTCAATAATATTTTTTTTTTGTTTTTAATCCTGGCAGGTAACTTGATACAGGCAATGTACAGAATTGCAAGGAAAAAGAGTACTTTTCAACTAAACCTGATTTTGCAGAATATTCCTGAGCTTGTAGTTTTGGCTTGTTCATCATAAATTATGTAGTTTTCTGGTAAAATATTGAGGGTTGCAGTCACTAAATAATGACATTTGAATTTCTGACCACATATACTTCAGAAAATGCATGTTATAAAAAAGCTGTTATTCTATCAACTTTCTAAGGATATGAGTGACATCTTAACATCTCTCCCTGATATCGGGCCTTTATAACCCCAGTATGATTGGCTTTACCCATATTCTTGCACTTAGAATTCAAATGAGTGATTTATTTATCTATTTTTATAACTGTTGGACATCCAATATATACTCATGCAAATTAGTTGTAATTGTTTGGGCTGTCTGTATAGGAAAATAACTAACTGCTGTTACTCATTATTCTGGCTTTGCAAGATTAATGTGATTGTGTGACTATTACCTATGTGGAACAAAGATGAAATGTATTACATTGCCACCATTTTTATCACAATCAGACATCTGCAGTGTATTAATAAGTGGCTATAACTGCTGGGTGGGGATGGGAACTGTCTGTCAATGAAAGTAGCTGACTCATTTGTTATTTACTTAGTCTAAATAGTCATTGATTTGGCTTTGCAAGAATAGTGTGCCTCTGTGTTAAGTAAAATGGAATACTGTACTGATGTGGACATTATTATTATTATTGTTATTATTATTATTATTATTATTATTATTATTATTATTAGTTACTACAATCAGATATATGAAGTATACATAGTAAAGTACTGTAATTGATTGGTTAGGATGCAAAGTAATACAAGCGAGCTTCCAAAAACCGTAAGTTGCCTGTTTTTTTTTTTTTTTGTTTGTTTGTTTTTTTGCTTTTGCTTTTTTATACTATTTACTGCACTTTTTTATTGGCTGCCATATACATTTATACTGTCTTTATTTACTGTGTACTAAACTACAGTGTTGTACTGCAATTGTTTGCTTTACTGTGCCTGTTAAATCAAATGTTATTGCTTTCACTCTTTACAAAGCTTTTTTGTTGTTTTCACTGTTTGTTAAGTATTTATTGGTATTTTTCACTGTTTTAAAGTTATCTGTTCTGCTTGTTCTGGTTTTCCTGCCAAACAGTGTTTAACTGATCTGTTAACTGTTTAAAACATTATTTAGAGCCTCCTTGCTGAATTTTTCACTGCTATTCTTCTGCTGTGTTAAACATCGTCTAGGGTTTCCCGCGGAATCTAGGGTAGCTAGTAGCTGTATCATAGTCCAGATACAGGCTTGCTGCTTCTGGACCTGTTTATATTGGTGTGTTTGTTCTGAGCACATTTTCCAGGCCATCTATGATTGGAAGAGGGGTCTAGAGCACTTTTGTTTGAGAATTGTGCTAATTGGTACAGCAGGTCTAGGGCTTGAAATAAGCATCCTCATTGGCCCTTTTCAATCTTTTTAGAGTTTTTATTCAAGCTTTTAGCTTCTGCTATTTACACCCTACATTTGATTAGGTTTCTGCTTCTATGTACTGAGCTGAACTGAGGTGGGTTACCAGCATACCTGTCAACCTCTTAGAGCAAGAAATATGGACAAAGCCATTAATAAAAGTGGGACAAAGGCCCAAAAATAATAACAAATTTAAATATCTTAGAAGCTTAAAAAGTTAATAGAATAACAGGTTTTGCATTAGGATGAATTTTCTCAAGGGTATGAAGTCTGAAACTCAAATGTATGTCACTATTCTCTAACTTCAATCTTCAATAATTTGCCACTAATTTGACAGAAAACCGCAATTTTATAAAAAAACAGACCAAAGATATGACACAAAAATCATGACATTCTGCAAAAGTCTATACAGTTGAGAGGTATGGCTACCAGCCACAACTCTGATCTGAGATACCAGACAGCTAGAGGCCTCTGAGCTTCCAAAAAAAACATACGTTGCCTGTTTTTTTATACTATTTACTGTACTTTTTAATTGCTTGTGGCCTACTTTTATACTTTATTTATTTACTGTCTGTCTACTAAACTACACTGTTGTACTGCAATTGTCTGCTTTACTGTGCCTGTTAAATCAAATTTTATTGCTGTTTTCACGCTTTACAAAGCGTTTTTGTTATTTTCACTGTTTGTCACATATTTAGTGGTATTTTTTCACTGTTTTAAAGCTATCTATTCTGCTTGTTCTAATTTTCCTTGCTGATTTTCTGCTGTTTTAAATGTTTTTAGTGTCTCACTGCTATTGTTCTGCTGTGTTAAACATTCTCTAGCATTTCCCGCTGAAACTAGGGTAGCTAGTAGCTGTAGCTTAGTCCAGATACAGGTTTGCTGCTTATGGAACTGCTTGTAGTGATTTGTTTGTTCTGTGCACGTTTTCCAGGCCATCTTGGATTGGAAGGGCCTATCTACACTTTTGTAAGAGAATTGTGCTGATTGGGACCTGTCTGGTAAATGGAGACCAGTCTAAGGTTTGGAATAAGCATCCTCATTGGTCCTTTTCAATCTTTTTAGAGTTTTGTTTTCAAGTTTTTTTAAGATTCTGGTATTTAAGCTCTGCATTTGAGCAGGTTTCTGCTTATTCACACATCATGCAGCACCTTGCACTGCCACTCTATTGTGCACCAAAGCCTGACATTAAAATTCAATATGTTTTCCTGAAAACCCCGGTAGAAATATTTATCCACTGAGCCGAATTGTGACTGATTCTGAAAAGCCACCCTAGTGACAATAGTCTTCAACCTAGTATTATGGACAGTTGGACTACCCTTGTTTCTCCTGCCAACCTTGTTGACTTGGGTCTCTTGAGGCAATGTAGCAATTGCCTCATATGCACAGATAAACCTCTATTAATTACACTCTCTAGTACAGAGTGCAAAAGATGTATTTACATCAAGAATTTAAAATCCATCCTTTCTCTCACTCAAAACAGCAATGGGGAGAAGGTTGATAACTCACCCACCACTACATATGCACATAGTACCACTACTCATACACATACCATACTCATACACATAGTACACATCAAACACATAAATCCACATACGCAGAGGTTCTCTCGAAAAACTTACCAAAATAACAGAGACCTCCAAAACACAAGACTGTTAAGAGTAACACAGTCCCCACAGCACCCATGATATGTAGCAACACCAGAGTTTCACTCACCAAGTCTGTAACATGTAACACTGAAAAAACAAGTTTTCTTGTCACTGGAGACAAAATAGTGAGACACACAGATGTCCCACTCACCAGATTGGATAAACAGAAAGTCACAGTCAGCTGCCTGTCCAGTGCCAAGATTCGTCAAATCATGCATGCACTCAGGTCTGTCAGGAACAAGTACTGTTATGACTCTGTCATAGTTGATGTTGTTATGAATGACCTGAGATGTATCTCACTGGACTACATGAAGAGCATGGTTGAGCTCTCTGAGCATGTGTCCCAGGCAGGTATGCCCCTAGCCTTGAGCAGCATACTACTCTCACCTAGAATGATGCCACAGTATAAACAAAAAAATGACTGATTTCAATAACTGGCTTAGTTTTTGGTGTCATTCAAAGGGGATCCAGTTCCTGTCAACCTGAGAAGCCATGGCAGACAAACCTTGCTGCTTTGCCAGAGACGGTTTGCACCTGGCACCTCTAGGCTTTTGACTGCTGGCAAAGGCTCTTTGCCTCCCTCATAGTGCCTTTTTAGGCAAGGTCTTGAAAACATCATTACCAACATGCAATTAACCAATCAGAACAAAATAAGGATCATGCTGCTAAATGCTAGGAGCTTAAATCAAAAACTGCAGTCCCTGGAAGCACTTCTGTCACTAGAAGATGTAGATGTCTGTGCAGTCACACAGAGACCTGGTTCAGAGCCTCAGATAGTACCCCAGTCTTGCAAGGTTACAATGCCTTCCACACCAATAGACCACAAAATGAACATGTGAAAACCAAAGGAGGTGGTGTTTCAGTCTATATTAGAGATACATTTACCTCCCATCTAGTCAGACTGGACAACTCCATGGAGTTACTCCAAGTCCAGGTTACAGTAGTTATAGATCCCCCTCCATGGGTCACGACACCCATGAAGCCTACTTGATCAAACTGGAGAAGTCCAAATTTTACCAAACACACTGGTTATGGGGGATTTCAATTATCTCACAATCAAATGGGAAACCTATGCTAGCCCTAACTCACTAGGACAAAAGTTCCTTGACTTTGTTAATTCAAATGCCCTGGAACAAATTTTCCATACCCTGACATGAGGAACAAACATTCTAGATCTGGTCCTTGCCAATATGGCAAACAGAAGCACTGCTGCAACTGTCAGACCCTTGTTAGTTACAACTGACCACAAATCAGTCACCTTTGAGCTGACACTAACACCAGAGCTCACAAAGGGTGAAATCAGACTAAAAAACTTTCCCAAGGCAAACTATACCCTCCTAGGTGAAGGTATAAATGTATTCCAAGCTCAACCCCAAGCCCAACCCCAAGCTGGAAGTGGTAACTACACCAAAACTTACACTAAAGCCCTGTACAATCACTTGCATAAATGTATAAGCTCAGCTGTACAAGAAAGAATCAAAGCCAGAGCCCCAAGTAAAAACAAGCTGTCATGGTGGACATTCAACATCAACAAATTTTACAATAAATGCAAAAGGCAAGGCCCCAGCAATGGAAAAACATCCTCCTCAGCCTCAGCAGGCAAATAAGACAACTTGTCAAATCCTCCAAGGGTTTCTTTGAGAGAAACCTAGCAAGTACAGCCAAGGATAACCATAAGGCCTTTTACAGTTATGTACATAACCTAAAGGGTAGGATCCAAGCATGTGCAGAACTTGTGGCCAATGGTATCATACACACACTGGCCCCACAGAGATAACAAACCTGCTAGTGGATAGGTTTGGTCTCTTATCCCCTCCTAACTTATGAGAAACCTTCCTCTAAACTCCCCCTACCCTACATATTTGAAGAGCAGGTCCTCAAAGCCCTGACAAAGGCAAAAAAACACAACCTCTATGGGACCAGATGACATCCCAGACTGTCTTCAAAACAAGGTAAAACATGAGCTAGCATCACCACTAAGTACTTTTTTCAATCATTGCCTAACCACAAGCTTTGTTCCTGCAGAATGGAGAACAGCAACAGTTATTCCCCTCCACAAACATGGCCTAGCAACAGACTCGGGGAATTACAGACCCATAAGCCTGACCAGCCTCATCTGTAAGGCCATGGAATGTATCATTATAGATCTCATAAATAAAGACATAGGTGACCTCCAAACCCTAGGTCCTACACAATTCAGCTTCATAAAGGGCAGATCCTGCCTGTTAAATCTGGTGGATTTCTTTGAAAGTGTATCCAAGGCCATTCTTCTTCTTCTTCTTCTTCTTTCGACTTTATCCCGGTTAGGGGTCGCCACAGCAGATCACCTGTCCGCTCATGATTGGCAGTGGAATTTTATGGTGCCGAGGTGCCAGCCCAGCACCCAACCTTCCATGGAAGGCACACCCATGCACACACTCACACCTAGGGCCAATTTGGAGTGTCCAATCCACCTACAGCATGTCTTTGGGATGTGGGAGGAAACTGGAACACCTGGAGGAAACCCACGCAACCACAGGCAGGACATGCAGACTCCGCACAGAAGGCACCCCAGAGGGAAAATCTGTGCACATAGCATAATTCAACTTGGCAAAGGCTTTCAACCCAATCCCAGATTCAGGCATTACCAATAAACTTAGCAAACTGAATGTAAGCCCCTTCATTATAAGATGGGTTGCCAACTGGCTCACAAACTGGACACACACTATCAAAGTGGGTGACTCCACATCAACTGGCAGACCTGTTGCCAGCGGGGTGCCACTGGGGTTAGTTGTTTTCCTTCTATCTTTGTGCTGTGTCTGTTTTCATTCTCTTTCTACATTTAAATGCAGCTTTTCCAGCCAATACAGATGCATGCAGAGCAACCTGCGACAATTACAATACTTGAACAGCATTATGCATCAAGGCAGAAATATAGCTGGATCAACTAGTACTCTGTGCCAGTCATACAAAATAGCACCTCACTCTTCAAGTAAAGAGCTAAAAAAAATATTAAAAATTAAAAAAATTAAATTAAATTAAATTAAAAATAAAAACCTGTATGGGGGCTCCTCCATACTTGAGGACAGTATCCAATCTACCCACCCCATAGCCACTCAGCTCTTCAAGAAGTGAAGAGCAAAAAAAGTATATTCCTTCAGATTTATATTAGAAGACCGAACGCTTAAGTGATCGAACACCTAAACATCGATCTTCTAATATCGAACTGCACAATGTCAAACGTCCCAGGGAAACACGTCCCTCAGCCATAACACAAAAAACATTACTTTACATCTAAATTAAGTGGGGGGCTTCACCCACCCACACCCCCAATGTGGTGCCCCCCACACACACCCTAACTAAATATACCAACTCCGAGATCGCTCAACCATAGGGAAATAGCAAACTCTGGCAAATGGCCAAGGAAAATCTTTCCCTGCGTTAAATCGTCCATTCGCCGTTTTTTTGATTTCAATATTAGAAGATTGATGTTTAGGTGTTCGATCACCTAAACATTCATTCTTCTAATATAGACCCTATTCCTTCTACTTGTATACCAACCAGGTGGCCAGATGTTTGTCACACTCTCTCCTTACTGCCCCAGTTATTCAGGTCCTGTTTATGTGCCTGACCCTGACCCCCTTCCTCACAGTTTAAGGAAAAAAAATATTTTTTTTAAACTGTAGCAAACTGCTTTCTACAAGTATACTAAACAGTTGCTACAGTTAATACCTTTTCTGCACAGAGAGCTACAGCACTCAGGCTTTAGTTAAAAAAAATCTTTGTTCTTTTAAACTGCAGCAAACTGCTTACTACAAACGTAGCAAAGAAATTGCTACAGTTTATAACCTGCCTGCATAGAGCACTATAATACTCAGATTTTAGTTCATTGTAACTGCAATACCAGCTTTTAAAAGCCTATATTGCACTAAAGAGTGATGGATGTCCCCCAATTACACATCCTAACACTTTGCACCTGTAGCAGTTGTCCCTCTTGCCCTACCCGAGGTTTGCTACTGCAGCAAGGTATAAACTTGATTTTCAGAACTTGGAGGGATCCTTATTTTAACTTGCAGCACCATGAGCTTTGACAAATGCCAGACAGGCGGAAACTTACAGGTAAGAGGTGTGTGTGTGTGTGTGTGTGTGTGTGTAATGCCCTAGTTAGAGATGGAAGGTTAGTTAATTAACTTGCTCAAACTCAAACCCTGTACCTTGACTACAGGACACAAGAGCCTTAATCCTCTATATGTAGTACCAGACCCTCTTTATAGTTGGTCGAAATGTTCTGAAATTGGTACTTTTGCCATTTAATGGTTCATATATTTTGTTTAACTGCTTAATGTAAAAAAAATATTGAAAACTACAAATTTAAAATGCATTCTAATAAGCGTTGCTGTATTAATCAAGAAATACATTAAATTGGGAAGTAGAATCAAATAACACATGCATTTATGCATGGTCCAAAAAATGTATGCAGGGGGCTCATGGTTTGAAAACAGCCCAGGGACCAAGGTACACTTAATCTACCACTGGCAGGTTACATTTTCAATGAATGCTAATTTTAATGCATTTTCAATGAATGTAAGTTTCAATGCACTTTCAATGAATGTGAATTTCAAGAGAATTTAGCTGTTGGCCATGTTAAGTCCGTTTTCAATGTGAAACTCTTTTGTTTAGCAAATGGCAATCAGTGTTTGTGCTCTAACAGTGTTAGCAGTGCAGCAGGTAGCATACTTGCCTTTCGGTGTAGAAGGCTGTGGGTTCTACTACTACACTACATTGATTGATCTGTGACCCTGCAGTGCATTATAAGGGGGTTCTGCACTCCTGAGTGTGTTTTCCTTTGAGTGAGGTGTTAAACTGAGGCCCACCTGTCTGTGTTTATGGTCAGGGTCTTTTATATCCACCTGAGCTATTGAAAAGAGTAGGGGGAAGTTCCTTGATGACCTGACCAAATTTTCTCCATCAGTGTAAATACTACCAAAAGTCTCCCCTGAAAAGAGGCTAGTAACCTAATGGGACTAACCTGGTCAAATGATAAATAAATTAAACATTTTAAATTAAATCCACATTTCTGTCTTCATTTCAAAAGCAAAAAAGAAGAAAATAGTATAAATAGTATGCACAGTGACAGTTTTAAACATTTTTATGGTAATCTGGGGGCAAGAGACATGTAATGGGAATGGTTGGGGGGGCTGGTCCATTGCCCTGTCTAGGGCCCCATTTGACTATGATCCATCTCTGACAACCTTTCTAATTACTTGCCCTAATACTTGTAATTTGGAAAAGTAAACAGTTAAAAGAGGGATTTGTCTCATTTTGAAATATCAGTATGTAGGTTTATGTGGTTTTTGATCTAGCCAAAGTTGCAGACTGTCTTAAACATCCACACCAAAAAAAAACCCTTAATAGGGTTACATAACAGATGTCATTTATAATACATATATATATATATATATATATATATATATATATATATATATATACACATATAAAACCTACAAGTATTCTATGCTTCACCATCTAGGCTGCTCAAAAAATTGCAAGCTATTTATATTGGAGTAGTTGTCATCTTTTTAATGCATTTTGCAAGCTTATAATTTCTTGTGTGCACTTTGGACATGGTTTTACTATATACTATGAAGTTTAATGAAAGAGTAATTTCTGCAATTATTTTTCTGAGATCATTTATGTCTTCTAGAACTTTCGGAAATATGATTATCGAGACAGTACTGCTTATATACACATACTTATAATTAGTTGGCTTCTTGGTTAGTCTTAACAGCTTTCCTCTGATATATGTTGTTTTAAGTCTGTGACAGAATTTAAAATTAAACACATTAAGACAGAGCTACAAGGAACAGTTCATTCAGGCATGTCAATGGCAGAATTTGGAGTAGTATAAAATTACACTAATTATTACATTCCAGCAAAAGGAGTTTATGTGGAAAGTAGTTTCCAAGTGGATTCATTTAAAACTGAAATGTACTTTTTATACATCAATGTAGCAATTATTCTTAGTTCTGCTTACCACTAGGATGAGAACTGAAATGCACATTGTATATTAAAGTAATATAACCAGACAGGCATGAACAACTGTCTTTTCCTTTTGAGTCTGTCAGCATTTATAAAACAATTTTTTTCTTTAATATAATGAAACAAAAGATTTGCTAAACAACAAATATGACCTAGTTGCAATACATATTTCCTATGAGAGTTGCTTACATAATTATGACAACTGATATCTCCACACACACGTGTCAGCTATAGTAGCCATGCATTGAATGTTAAAACTGGTTTTAGCTTCTTTCGAGCTACAGTTATAAAATATGATGGGCCCCTTAACTTGGAGCCTTTGATTCAGCTGATTTGTAAGCCTTTGTTCATTAACACTGATATACTTATGAAGCTATTATACTGCTTTCAATTTGTAAATCAGTTAGCAAATTCAAAAGGAGGTGAAGGAACAAAGTCATGCCACTGGTATAAGGATACACACTATCATATGTTACAGATATTCAAAGTTGTCATTGCGAGTGTTAAGTACTATGAAGGACAGCCGTGGAATCAGGCTTAACAGATTATAGTGAAAGTAGACACCACGGTATTGTAGTGAACAGACCGTTTTTCAAATCTAGATCTTATGGTTTAATTAGAAACAAGAGTAAAGCTCTGCAAGGCATTAAAAGCAATGAATTGACAGTGTTTAAAGATTTCCTTTTCTATAACATGATTATCTGAATATTTCTAAGGATTTAATTTCTGTCGCCCAACAGAATGATATACTGCTGACCAAGAACTGTAAAGTTCAGAGATAACTGGTTTACCACACTGCATTTTAAGTCTTTAGCTAACAGCTTTTGGATAGTGGACTCAGAGGTCTAATAAGCATCCTGAATTGCTACAAGGCATACCCCTAACAAAAAAGTTTGGAGCCTTTTCATACAATATCCCTCCTCAATGAAATCTTTTCTCCTGTCCCCTTCATTGAATAGAATAATCTAATAAATTGACTGCCTTATTTTTACCATCTTGAATAATGAGCAAGCTCTGTGAGGGCTGGTCTTTTTCTATCAACTACTTGTAGTGTCTAAAGTTTGGCTGTTTATATGGGCACCCAGCACTATACACATACTTGTTCTTAATAACATACATACACAGCATGGAAATTGAAAAGAAACCCGTCCTATTCACAAACTATGAAATGAAGTTTCAGTGAATAAGAATATATATTTAAGGTGAGGGCAGATGTTGGGAAATGGCCAAAAAAAATGATATTCCACCTGACAGCAACACCTTTGTGTTCTCATGAACTAAAGAAATGAAAGTAAAAACTTTTCTATACTGTTCCCTCTCTGTCTGTCAGTTTTTCTCACAAAATCATATTTGCCTAGCTGGTATCAAGAAAATTAATGTAACAGCAGCATGCACTGTGACAAATTGTAACTTATGTCAGAACAAATTGAACCATATACAGTTTACAAATTAAAGGTAATTGAATCCTGTATGACATTAAAGTCCTGCCCATTTAATATCTGTCATGCCTTGTGTCCCTCGCTTTGCAGTGTTTCTTTTTATCCTTATCCTTAACTTAATGCTTCTCTCAAATATTCTGCTATAAATTCTGATGCATTGTGTAATTCTGGAATTTCTTGCTAATAGGACTTTACTGCTTCAGTGAGCAGAGTACAATGTTTTCTTTAAAAGTCCATCTTCTAGTCTTATTAAGATTTATAAAAAATGTCTTTGTTCCTAGTGCTTTAGCTAGACAGTCAATATCACTGACTCTGTTTTATATATTTTTTATTCATAGTATGGCAACTAAGCCACTAGTTTCAGTGACTACCATATTTCATTGTCTATTCTGTATTAACTCCACTTTTGTTCCCAGAGTTTTATATTAAAAACTAAACCTCAACATTTTATTATCATAACCTCCATTACAAATTTCTATCTTACCTTGTAGATTGATTTCAAGCCCTCCTCAAAAGTTCTCAAACCATGGTTCTTGTAAAGGTAAAAACAAGCAGCCATTCAAATTATTTTACATAGCTCCCAAATTTTATATAATTGCTTTTTGGGGTATCGTTTTATGCATTTATTTATTTATTTATTTGACAATTGTTTATCGGGGTGGTATGACTGGGTCTGCAGAACTCATTTTCAGCAGAGGCCTGAGGAGAAACGCTCCACATATAGTACAATACAAATACAGTATAATCCAATCCAATACAAATTACATTAGAGATACTTTACATAAATAAGTTGAAAGAAGAAACTATGTTACAAGATGTTACAATATTTTGCTACACATCTAGACAATTGTATAGAGTTAAAACATTACAGACAATAATAGTCACTCTCACCATACATGATGTAGGTAGTGTCCAAAAAAGTAGTACGTAGGTAGTGCAATGTGTGACATTGACTGTTATAGAACATGAAAAATAGAATGTTGGTTTCAATTAGCAAAACAGCAGCCAGAAAGTTAATGATGCATATAGATAGTGAGAGAGAGAGTGTTAAGAAGAATAGAACCAATAAAGCCTGAGCAGTAGCTTAAGGATATGGTATAGAAACAGAAAATGAGTTAGAAGAGCCTTAGGATCTTGCAGTCTGTGAGAGATTGAAATGTGACAGAAGAGGAGGATGACAGGGATCACGTCAGTCGCCCTGCTACACAGGGGTCCAGAGAAGTAAATAGCATGGGAAGAAATAGCCAGGGAATTGTTATGGCTAGGCTTGTATAGGCCATAGGGCTGATAGCCTAGTACCAACCTATGAACCTATGATGCTAGTGTGGAAGAAGAGGAAGACCTGAGCATTTGACAGGCTTTATGCAGGAGCAGAGCCATGTATTTTTGAGATGATTTTTTAAAGAGGCTTTGAAATGGGTCATACCAGGCTTAGATCTGGTAGCTAGAGGTAGTGAATTCCAAAATATAGAGACAGAGTATGAATGCAGAGTTTTCTTGTGGGTTTTGAGATAGCTAAGAGATTTTTTGTCTTCTGATCATAGGAATCAATTTGGTATGTAAGATGTGACTAGATTGGCTAGTGCAGGGCAGGCAGTAGGCTTGAAAATAAGGTTGTGTAAGGTGGATAGCTGAATAAAGGCAAGTTGGTTGGGGAGTTCAAGCCAGTTTAATTCTAGGAGTGGTTTACATGGTGTGTGTGATATTTAGAGTTTGTGGCAAACTTTGCAACTTTGTTGTAGCACTGTTCCATCTTGCTTAGGGTAGAAGTTTGTAAGTTAGTTAAGATAGGGGCACCAGAAAGAAGGGAGGGAAGTAAAAATGCTTTTGCCAGGGTAGTTTCAGTTGCTGCAGTAAAGAAATGTTTGTTTCTATATAGGATTCCCAGTTTTTGATGAGTTTTATTTATATTCTGCTGTATATGGGGGTCAAATGAAAGTTTATTGTCAACAATAACACCTAGAAGTTTGGTTTCCTGCACTATTTCTATGACAGTGTTGTCATATGCAAGGATGTTGAAATGATAAGTGACAGGGGAGGTATTTTTGGGATGAAAGAGTACTAGTTTTGTCTACTTTGGAGTAAGAAAGAGTTGGGCATTTCCTAGTCAGGATTTGACTGCAGTAAAGGACTACTGAGTTTTAGAAAGTAGTTCTGGTAGTGATTGAGCAGTGCAGATTATGGTGGAATCATCAGCATATTGAATGAGGGTCCCAGGGTGAGAGGCAGTGTGAAGGTTTTTTGTGAAAATGTTGAAGAGTAGGGGTCCTAGGATGGAGCCTTGAGTGACTCCAGTAGGGTTGTGGAGAAAGGGTGAGAGTTCATTGGACCATTTCACTGCTTGTTTATGATCCTTGAGGTAGCTCTAAAACCATTTTACTGTGTTATGTGAGAAGCCTAAGTTAGACAGTGTATTCAAAAGTAAGAGGTGAGGCACTGTGTCAAAGGCCTTGTTGAGATCAAGGAATATGGAGGCTGTATAATATCCTGCATCTCTGGCCTTGTCATAGTGTCTGTAAAAGATAATAGGATTGTTGCTGTGCTGTGGCTAGGTCGGAAGCCATGTTGGGTTTTGGTTAAAAGGTTGTTTTGCAATAGATACTGCATTACCTGCTGATGGATACCTCTCTCGAGAATTTTGGATATGCGTGACAAGATGGATATAGGACAGAAATTGGATGGATCAAAAGAGTCGCCTCCTTTGTGGATGGGGGTGATGTGCGATTGTTTCCATATGGTAGATACTCCTGATTGAGATAAAGATCTGTTTATAAGGATACTGATTGGGTAGGCAACTGAGTTAGCAGCCAGTTTGAGGTAGTATAGTGGGAGACTGTCAACTGATGTAGAGTAGGGTTTTAGTGTTTGTAGCAGTTTCTTATTTGTGTCAGTGGGTATGGGCTGAAATAAGAATGGGGTTTATGTGACATTTTGTTGAGTAGGGAGGTTAATAATGCCAGGGTTAGAAGTAGTTGATGGTCTGGGGTTGGTGTCTGAATAGGTTGAAGGGTGGAGGGGTCCAGTATTAGGGGTGTTAGTTAGTAGGTCCAAAATTGATTTTATGAAGTGCTTTCTAAAGTTTTTCACTATTTGTGATGGAGGGGTATCAGGAGATAGGGTGTGTTCTTCATTTCTTCCATGGTTAAGTAGAGAAGATATGGAGTGCCAAAATTTACTGGGGTTGATTTTATGCTGGAGTTGAAGCTGGGAATAATATGACTTCTTATCTCTGTTGATTAGTGTTGTCACTTTGTTATGTAATGTTTTGAAATTAACATGATTTGTTTATTTTTGTTTTGTTTCCAGGTTGACCAGGCTAGGTCCCTTTGCTTCATCAGGTGTTTACATTCCTTGGAGAGACATGGTGCTGAGTTCTTTTTGATTCTTTTCATACGAATGGGAGCTGGTGTATTAAGTATGTGAAGGAAGGTGTTATTAAAGTATAGTACAGCATCATTAAGGGGTAGTTGTTTAAGGGGTGTCCAGTCTATTTCCTGTAGGAGATTGTTAAATTCATGCTGACAAAAATTAGTTGAGTTCCTAACTGATTTTATAGTGTGTACTCTTGGGTGTTGGGAGTTTGTTCTAAGGGAGTAAGCCGGTAGATGATCGCTCAGTGAGTTAGACAGTGTACCAGAAGAGGGGTAATTGGCAGGGTGGGATACTAGGATCCAGTCTAGGGTAGATTAGCAGGTACAATCTTTGCTGTATCTTGTTGGAGTATTAATAAGGTGAGAAAAAAACATACAGATTTATACTATTTGTGAGGGAGTTGGAAGCTATGGTTTGCCAATCTATATTTACGTCTCCTAAGATTATTGTTTCAAGGTTTATTGTTTGGGATGTCTAGGATAAAATATTTTCCAACACTGGTATATTGTTACCTGGTGGGATATATGTTACTATTATGCAAATTATTTTAATATGTTGTGGTTCAAAAAAGAGATTAGTACCTCAGCACTGGGAAAAATGGGTATATTACTGGGATAGGGTGTGATGTTGTGTGTAGAGGGATATAGAAGTGCTATTATTCACCCGTTTTTAGATCTAGCTCTTTTGGTTATTGCAAAGTTTGGAGGTATTATTTCTGAGTCTTTTACATTGGGGTGTAGCCATGTTTTTGTAAGGGCTAGTATGTCAGGTTTATTTTGATCAATCCAGGCAAGCAGTGGGGCTATTTTATTACATATACTTCTATGGTTCAGAGTAAGTATGTTTAAATCATTGGGGTTACTCTTGTGGTTAGGATTAGAGGATGGGCCAGGGTTAGGATTTATGTCTCCACATTTGAGTAGATAGGTAACGAGGAATGAGTACCGTGGGATGTGTTTTTATTCCTAGATGATGGTACTGGTGTCAAGTGTGGTTTCACAGGAGGCGAGGCGGCCAATTTATGGTTTGAATAATATGGGAGGGTATAGGGGAAAAGCTGGGAGGAGATCTGTGAGAAGCTGTGTTGTTTATTGGGGAGAGGGTTGGAGGAGGTTGTTGATGTGTATTGGTGTGTGGGGGGTATGCAAATGTATAGCTGTACCAAGGTTGAGAATTAAGAGTAAAGAGGCTAGGTGAGTTAGGAGGAGCATATCAACTGTGATAGTGGGTTTAAAAATAGTAAAAGTGGTATTTGTGTGTTCGAATGTAATATCAGGTGTAAATAGAGATTATGTTATCATGTGATATGTGTACACCTAAAGGGAAGGTTAGAAATGCTATGACTTCAGAGTGGGCTTTGACAATCTGGTTAGGTGTTTTGCCTTGCAGTTTGTGATAAGGACGGGTGGGGGAGATGTGACTGGTTGGTAGCAAAATTATGGTGCAATGTTAGTTTGTGTGCATAGTAGAAGAGAGTAAGCCTGGAGTTAATGTAAGATAGTTTGAGGAAGAAATTTTGAAGAGAGTTTGAGGTGGTGATTATATTGTGATGATAAAGTAAAGTAGAGTAAGAAGCAAAGAAATATAACAGAGGGCATGAGAATTCAAGGTGATGGATGTAAGGGAGAGCAGATACGTTTGACTAAATAAAGAAAAAAAAGGTGTGCATGAAATGTGGGTGTGGACAAAGCAGAGTTGAGTTTAACTGTAGCAGAGGAATTTATTTACTTGCTTATTTATTTATTTGTTAACCAGACTAGACACAAGAGAAACCTATGAGCACTGCCTTGTTAAGTGACTTGTTCAGACACACATCAAGCAAATGGAGGTTGTAGGAATCAAACCCTAGACTACTTTACATAATTCATGACTATACAGAAAATACAGAAATACAGAATTCTAGTGCAGTTCACCTATTCCAAATAGCATAATAGTGCAAGACTTTAGTGACCTGTGTATTCAGTGGTAAATAACTGGCAACACTGTAATCAGCATTCTTTGATGTAATTATTCTGACTGCATTCTGTCATGTCATCTTGAAAATATGGAAGAACTCCATGGTGCTCCAGTTTGCTTTCACAAGATCACCTTCAGATAATCATTTATCATGGTCTTAAACTCATGGAATTGTTTCAAAAGAAATTATATGATGTGCTGCCCACTCTGCCTCACATGAATATATGCACAGATGGAATCCTCTGTAACTACTGCATATACTGATAATCCATCCTAAATATTTGGATGTTTGGACCTATTTGGACGTTTCAATATAGCTGTTTTTAAAGTGGCAAGCACTCACTTGACTGATGATATCTTTGACTGATAATAAAATGAAGATGCACTTGCCACTATTTTAAGGACAGCATGTCTACTCTTTTTCAGATTTGGCACCGACAACAATTTTGCATAGACTGTTCTAACATATTCTACTTACTAACCACTCTTTGTATGGAAAGGCATAGTTAACATCTCTTCACATCTCACTAACATTTAGCTAGGCTGCCACTGGGAAATTATTTTTGTAAAGGGATAGATGCCTGTCTTAATCATATCCAATTCTTCTGTCTTATATCTTTTCTTTCTTGCTTGTTCCTTTCTGGTTTTATTTTCTTTCTTTCTTACATTCATGTTTATTTCTTTAATGCTTTCTTTTTTGTCTACTGTCATTCTTTCATTCCTTTTTCCTTTGTTTGCATTTTTTCATTTCATTTGTTTAATTAGTTAGATCATGCACATAAGCCTTTGTCAAGGGAGCCCAAGACAGTAATTACATTAAATCAGAGAAGTCTGACCAAGACCCCGGCTTTTCTTGCATATTTCTTGGGAAGACGATTATGTATCACAAGGTTAGTGATATGGGGACTGTTGCCCTATGGGGCAAGCTGTTAGGGGATAAGATCAGAAGAAGTATGAATCATCCCTTGAAAACAGTAGAGTAGCAACAAGTCTTGTAAGGAGCCACAATGTTGTGGCTGCTTAAATGAGAATCGATGTAAGCAACTTTAGTAACCGCTATTGTAGCTACTTTCTACAATTTGGCAAAAGATATTTAAAAAATGTTTCAAAGATCCATTTTATATTGTATATACAATGCCACTTTCCTGAGTGTGATCATCATCTGAATGCAATAGATCAGTAAAGGCAATAATTTAAGCACCAATGATATTTCAGCAATTCAAATGACAGTTATTGTAAGAGAATGTGGCAAGGAACTATGGTAGTGCATTGCTACAGTCTAATAGTAGGTGGTGAATAGCTCTTTGTTATGTCCTGTGATTACTTTTTTTCTTTTTGGATCAATCTTGGTTTTATCAGTGATGCAAAGGGATATTATTATATTATTAGTAATAATAGGTCTTTGCTAATCCTAAAATTTGCCCAGTTTCCTTTTTTTGTTTATATATCTTCTTTGTTGCATTTGCTTCTCAAACTCTGTTCTATGTCTGTGACAAAAGGGTACATTACTTAGGTCAACAAACAAGCTTGCTGCATTCAGTAATGGAGTAGGAAGGACCATGTACATATACTGCTACAATGTTATAATGTATTTCTAAGGCCAAGAACCACACCTCTCAACCTGTTAGAGCAAGAAATCTGGACAACACCACAAATAATGGAGGGGGCAAAGCCCCCAAAATAGGGACACTTTTTAAATTTTGCGCTTAAAAACTTAAAAAATTGATAAAATAACAGGTTTTGCATTTACATGATTTTTTTGAAGGATGTGAAGTCTGAAAGTCAAATGTCTGCCATTTTTTCTGACTTAATTCCTCGATGATTTGGCAGTGATTTGCCAGAAAACCACAAATTTTAGGAGAAACAGACCAAAATATGAGGCAAAAATCTGGACAGTAGAGAGGTATGCCCTGATCCAATCAGCCCTAATACGGTATATCGTATCACAGAACCATAAGTCCACACTCTTTTTAAAACCTGCAGGGTTTTGTTCCTGCCTGATTTTAAGGGCAGCTTATTCCATCTACTTCACACTCTGAAGTGAAAAAAATTTGCTCCCAGTTTTTAATTTACTATTCCTAGCCTAACCACATTAGTGATAGTCTTAGTAACTTTGCCATGAAAAACATAATTCAGCCTCAAAGTGCTACACGTTCTCATTTTTAAACAGATATATACTCATATCAAATTGCTGTGACATATCCTGTAATAGAGTATAGTTTCATCTTTTTCAGCCACTCCTAATAAATGGTTTCTATCATACCATGGATTCTCCTGATAAAAAGTCTTTTTACATTTTCTAATTTATTTATTTGTAATTTAGAATATACACAAACCCACTCCCATACACATTTATAGGTCTTATTATGGTTTTGCATTCTGCTATCAGTACCTTTTCATCCCTGATGGACATCACCCTAAATATAGGGCACATAATAGTATAGTTGTTTAACTAAACCTACCATAATAGTAGGTGTTTGAATTATCCTTGTTGCAGTATCCTTAGCTATATGGGTTATATCCTCCCAAGGATATAAGAACCAGTCAGCTTTCAAAGCTTCAGGGCACTTTCTACACTCCCAAACTGTCAGGCAGCTTCAGGTAAGCTGATTAAAAGACAAGTCTGGGTACCAATCCATTTAGAGCTTTCCTGCCAACACAAAGAGGGAGGCTAATCTCTGAAAGGACAATGCTAGGAATACAAAAAAAAAAAATAACTGCCTAAGGCCTGGCATAAAAAACACACCAAAAACAAGGGGGTGGAGGAAGGGAGCGGCTACTGCAGCAGTGCTCATTTGAACATCTCCTGTTATGGTAAGTTTACCTACACAAGTGTACTATGGTCATCATTTTGATCACTGATACAATAACCATAGCTATATGGGTATTTTACCATAGATTACCACATTTGGGAGGTGAAAGTAGAGGTGTACAGCAGCCCCTGGATTATGGTCCTAGCAAAGCCTGACCTAGACCTAGTGAAATAATCAAGCTCATAGTGCTTTGTACAAGTATGTACAGATGACTATTTCTAGAATCCAACCCTTTCCAAAATGCCATAGATGAAGCCAAGATGCTGGTAGAGTGGGCCTTGACCCTACCTGGAATTGTTTTGTTATGGTGAGTATAACAAAAGTTAATAGCCTTAGACAAACATTTGGAAGCAGTTTGTTTTGACACATCTTGTCTGTTCTTCTTTCCATCACAAGAAATGAACAATTGACCAGAAAACCTGAAAGATTTATTTCTGTCAAACTAATACCTGAGTTGTTTGTTGACAACCAAGGCATGGAGTTTCCTTTCTGTCTCATTTTTAGGTTCAGGAAAGAAATAGGGAAAAGGATAGTTTGTTTTAAAGTAAACTAGCATACCACTTTAGGCATAAAAGGATTATTTCTCAAAGAAACCCTGTCCTTGTGGATAACAAGACAGGATTAATTCACCACAAGAGCTTGCAACTTAGACACTCTTATTGCAGACATCAGAGCAATCAGTAAAACAGTTTCTCATGTTAAGAACCTCAAGTCAATCAAGTTAGGTGTCTCAAATGGAGCAGATGTTAGCTTCTCTAACCCAAAATTAAGATCCCAAGGAGGGGTCACTGGTTTACTTGGAGACCTCTTGTGCAAAACCTCTTTCAAAAAACTTTTTGACATGGACCTACTTTGAAAGAGTAGGATCCATGGACAGACATGCTGAAAGGTCAATAAATGAACCTTGATAGAGGAATACGAAAGGCCATATGATAGTAACTCACACAAACTAGCCCAAAATTGGCTATGATGCTGGCAACAATGACTAGAAAACCTTTTCCATTTGCTAATGTATGACTTTCTAATAGCAGGCTTTCCTGCTTCCATTACTACCTGCTCCATGTCCTCAGTAAACAGGTGCCTAAAAGGAATTAAGACCCTATCATTCAGGAAATAATTTGAAGTTGATTGCTATGGAGTGTATCAAACATTCCTTTTCCTGTGTGAGCAGATCCAGTCTGTAATGAAGTTTGTGCTATTTGTCCCTGGCCATTTCCAAAAGAATAGAGAACCATGATGTCTTGAACCAGAAGGGAGTCACCACAACAATCTTTTGGCATTCTTTATGAATCTTCAGAAGTACCCTGGATATTAGTGGAGAGGGTGGAAAGCATACAGGAACATTTCTATACAAGAAAAGAAAAGGCATCTGTCTTTCAGGCCTTCTCGCATGGAATCCTCAAACAGAATCTTGCCAGTTGATTGTTTAGAAAGAAGACTGAACAATAAAAACATCCACAGATAGGCACCACAAAAATGGAATCTTCTTACTTCTTAAAGGAAGTTTATTTTTGAGCACTTTCATCCACCAGGGATTTCATCAGAAAAAACATTCCTCATACTTTCACAATTAGTCACAACAAGCATTAACATATGAGCCTAATGGTCCAATATTCTGAAAATCAAAGTTACCGAGATATACATTTTTTCCCAATACTTATCAATAATTTTGCCATCCTTATCAGAAAGAGTAAGATTGGAATCAACTAAGTGTTTAGCAGCAGTGGGATCAACTAAAGGTATATCTGCTTGGTCAGGTTTTGGAATAGCTTGTAAAACTTTATAAGACTGAGTAACTTCATACATCCCATCTGCCTTTTAGGGGCAGCTGGCTGACTATCAAGAAAAGTGCAAGAAGTAATGATCAACATCCTCTAAAGCAGACAGAACAGGAGGAATGGGTGTAGGTTCTGAAAATTCCTTCTGTAAAAACTCATAGTATTTTCTGAGGGACTGAGAAACCTGGCATATTCTAGCAATAGTCTCAGAGAAAGAGAACCCCCTTCAAAAAGATTCAGAAACTGAGTTTTCCTCTTGAGTCTGAATCAACTATCTGAAGAGAAAACCCTGCATCTGCACCTTCATCTTTCAAAATCAGAATCATGAAACTCTTCAGGAAAAAAGGTATCCCTCTTTCTCTTACCAGAAACAAGAAAGATCAATAGTCTAAATTAAACCTTGAGCCAGACCCAGTAAACTACTTCTGTCCAAGGAAATTTGAGGAGGAACAGACAATGCTTAGTTTCATGTCTCTTTGTGACAGAGATAATGAGGACAAGTGCATTACTAATGGCAGCACTAGCTTCCCCAGGGATGATCACAGCATTCTGGCACTACAGAGAAGCCTTCCCTGTTACTTTTCCCAGGACTGACAAGAGTGGATCTCCCTTGCCCAGTGAGGGGGCCCTAACAGCCAGAGATGATGTGGCTAACCCCCCATCTATAGTGGCTGTAGGTTCGTCATCACGGGGATTCCAAGTAAAAGATGAGTGGTCTGAGGTACAACAAACTGCCACAGTAGAGTCACCCATCTGTGACTGAGGCAAATTGCTAGCCTGCTGTAGTGGCAAAGGCTGTTTCCTTAACTTTTTCTTTCTGCTGGTGGAAGAAGAACCAGCCATGAGACTGGAAGTTTGTTCCATGTTCAAGATGAAAATGGTACCTCTTTCACAGAGAAGACATTACTGAGTCTTGATTCCCAGATTTCCACTATGCTAACTGTATAGTGGAAAGTGATCCCAGCTTCCTTGGAAATTAACCTCATTTCTACAACTTGTACCCATATTTCATTCTTTACATTAGTATCGAAAGCTCATAGCAATAGATGAGGATGGTGGCACACACCAGTAAATTGAGAGCTTCAACCTTTGACTCATTTTAGCTTTTATCACCACATTCTGGTATAAAACCTGCGGTACTGACATTAGTGCTGCTGCACCCTTTCACTGTCAATCACCTTATCATCTTTATTTTCACTCGTGAATAAGACACAGAGAAATGTAAACCCCCATACCTCTCAACTTATTCACTCAAGAATTGTGGACAAATCAAAAGCAATGGGGGACAAAGTCCCAAAATTCAGAGACATTGTTTTTAAATATTTTTCTTATTCAATTAAAAAGTTAATAGAACAATGGGATTTGCACTAACATGAATTTTTTGGACATTAAGAAGTGTGAAATTCTAATGTCTGGCATTATTGATTCATTGTAATCCTCAGGCATTTCTAGAAAATCAAACATTTTATAAGGGTCAGAGCTAAAAATATCAGAGAAAATCAAGGGTATTCTGCAAAAATCAGACAGTTGAGAGGTACATTAAACCCCTTCACCTAAAGCAACTGCTCTCCCTTCAGTCACAGAGAGTTCTTTGTGGGAAGCAACTATGATTTCTGAATTTAAGGTGTTGATTTTCACCTTAATTATTTCAGATTTAGCAGAAAATCACTGCAGTGCATAGCTGAGATCAAAGTCACTTGAGGCCATGAGGACAAAATTGTCTACAAATAACAAAAATGCATTAATTAAGCTAAAACATTAAATTCTATCAACACTTTCATAAGGTCTTGAAAGCTTGTTCAGCAAAATCATAATCAGAATGCAGTCCTACATTGACCACAAAAGTAAATGGTTTAATTTCAAGGTCCATCCATCCATGACCCCTTTTATTCCATTTTTGCTCATGGAGTCAGAGTGGCACTTCAACAGTGACAATCATCTACAGCCAAGGTTAACTCCACTGGGTGGCTAGCCCTGCCATGTTAGTTCTTCCACAGTACACAACTGCATGCACACTCACACCTATGGTCAATTTCCAATTTAGAGTGTCCAGTCCATCTACTTCATGTCTTTGTAATGTGGAAGGAAACCCACCCAAACACAGGGAGGACATGCAGACTCCACATAGAAGGCACCCCAGCCAAGAATGAAACTAGGGAACCTCTTTCTGTGAGGTGACAACACTAACTGCTGTGCCATTGTACCACCCTAGCTTAATGTTACCATGCAGACATATATTTCAGTCCTGAAATTCAGAGATTAAATAACATGCTTCAGCAGTCCGGTGAAACTGGACTGTTGCAACATTGCCACAGGAGCATATGCAGATGTCAAGAAAATATATTTTAGTTGTTACAGTAGAAAGGAGGGTTATTCCTCAAGTCATAGGTGACAATCTGGTAGTGAATGTACAGCTGATGCAGATGTAAGGGGTGGAGTTCCCACTAATTTTATCTTGTCCTGACAACTTTATAATACTTACTAATGATAAAACAAGTAGAGCTTTGGAAACAGAACTCTTGGAGAAAATTTTAATTTCACTAAGGGTGATTACTAACAAAAAGTAATGTAATGGTTTTGTGAAAGAGATGCTGGTAGACACATTGCTTTTTTGTGACTTTAAAATGAAGATGTTAAGAAGTAAGTACAGTTATAACTGCTCATAGGTTCATAGGTTCATAGGTGTGTAGTAGGCTAATGACCCTGGAGCCTTTACAAGCCTAGCCCATAGAAGTGCCCTGGCATTGTGCCGCCTGACATTAGTTCCCAGTCCCTGTATCAAGTAGAGCCACTGAAGTGATCCCCGGGGTGAACTTTCTATTTCCCATCCACTCATAAAGATTTCTCTTGAAGAGGGCCAGTGAGGTGCTCTGTTTGACATGTATGGGAAGTCTATTCCAGAGCACTGGCAGTCTCTGGGTTATGAACCTGTCCCTCCAGCATGTTCTGTTGATTGTGGTAATGCGGTTAAGGTCTCTGGAGCATGTGGTGTGGAGGGATTGGGATTTCTTTAGATGTAGCATTTCTAACAGAGCTGGATCAGACATGTCTTTGCAAGTCAAGCAGAGATTGCCTCTTAGTAGATGATATGAGACAGAGAATAGCTGGAGTTTTTTGAGTCTGTCCATGTAGGACGTGCATTTAAGGCCTAGGGTCCTTGTCATGAGGTACTTTTGTGCTCTTTCCAGCTGTTGCATGTGTCTAGTGAGGTACATGCCAAATGGGGCATTATACTCGATGATTGGCCTAATGAGGGAAGAGTAGAAAGAGATGATGACCTCTTTCTTCCTGGATGCAAAACCCTTGGTAATGAGATGTGCCACAAAGAAGGACTTTCTGACAACAGTGGCAATGTGGTGGTCGAAGGAGTGGTTGTCGTCAACCTGTGTCCCCTGTGGTGTACAAAAGCAGAGCAAGATTTTGCACAACATGAGTGCAGAATTACAGAGGTAGTTAATGAAACTGATGACAAAAAAGTTGTTTAATTTAAAAATTCTTTTTTGGGGATAGATAACCATATTGGTCCATGTATTCTTTATCTGAAGGTGTATGTGTATTCTATGTATTTTCAGTGTTCTAAGGTGATCATGATTTTATCCCCTCTATGAAGAGGAACTGGTGAAATGATGTTACATATCACTGACCGTAGTTTGATTTACTTTACTGAACATTTGGTTTGTGGCAGCAAAAGTGGAATGATAGACTACTGTATTGTGGTGATTCATTCATAGCATATAGAATTAATCATGGGAAGGGAAACAATAGCGACATGCAAGTTTCTGAAATATTATTACAGAATTCTTCAAAACATTAAAAAATGGAAAATTGTGTTGAAAGGAAGTTAGATAGGAAAGAATACAAAACTAAAGCATTGGAAATGTTTTATTTGGCACCAGATTGGAAGTAGCTAGACAGAGACATTTCCAAACAGTACAAGAAAAAAGGAAAACTTAAAATAACACACACTTATGCAAGGTTAGCCACTCGGTGGTGTAAAACTTGGGTCTAGACAATTGTCACTGCAGAAGTGACACCCCGAACCCATGTGCATAATGGGAAAAGAGGTTGAGGATGGAGGGATATGGGACATAATGTGATAATTGTTAATTATTTATTCTATTCTTCCTTGTATTTTTACCTAAACAGTGTGAATGAACTTTTCAAACCTTAGAAATGTGTTCAAATATATGTTCTAAGGTTTTACTGTAGGTTAACAACTTCTTTAAGTACTTTTTTCAAAACTCTGTATCCAACTGTATGTTGCTTTCTCTAGTAATTGCATTACTTTGTAAAATTCTGAACTCTTCTGTATTGAACTGTGATTGTGCTGGAGTATGACTGAAAATTAAGCTTAGCCCATGAAAAACATACATGTAAAAGGGGATATGAAATACAAAATTTTAGAAGAAAGTTAAGTGTATGGTAGGTGGAAATGGAATAATGAACACATGCAGGAGGAAATTTTTCTTACTTGTGAAACAAAAAGGGATAATTTTAGAAGCTAATATTATTTTATTACAGAATCCAGAAACTAGAAAATATAATTGATGCTGCTATAGCCTTTGGTGAATACGATGGCACAACAGGTAACTTAAACCAACATATCTCAATGCCAAAGTCTGACTAGCAATGGAACTACAGCAAATTATGCATTTTGGTCCTTATTAAAAAATTATATGTTTCACAAGCACTGCAAGAAATGCTGGCAAACCACTGAGTCTTTTATTAAGATTTTTTATTAATTTAACATATTTACAGTATATACACACATAAAGGAAGAAATTCAACATCACATATTATTATACAATAATAGGAATACATTGAATCATCAAGGTAATCTTAGACAATTAACACATTAAGAGTTTTGATATTTCATTAGCAATATTTCAAAGCTATCCCAACCACAAAAAGTCTTAGTATGATTTATAGAACTTTTCAGTTTTACATAGTATTGCTGTTAAATTTAAAAATATATTTGAATTTAAGAACTATGTTTAATTTCCATTGTTTGCAATAACTTTTCTAGCAGCTGCCAAGAGAGCCCAAAACATTTTTTTGCTCTTTGGCTTTTACTGATACAGGAAGTAGAACATTCATTAGTATTACTGATCTAGTTAAAGAACAGTTATCAGACCATAACCCCTTAAAACATACTTATCTCTTTCCAATATACATTTAATTTTTCACAATCCATAAACATGTGTATCCAGTCAGCTTTTACAACTTTAATGCATCTCCAACAAACTGAAGAAGTCATTTTACTAAACTTAAGATTCTATGTATATATTTCCACATAAAAAACTTTCTAGTATAAACTTGAAGAAGTTTGAATAATTGATTTAAGTAACAAAGTTTTATTCTTACCATCTGTTGAGTTACTCAATCTACTACTAGCTAAAAAGTTTCAGAATTTTGCATCAAACTTGTTATTATTTACAGTTAAATTATATAATTTAGGCAACCTTCCTTTGTAGGTCAATCGACCTTCAGTAACATCATTCATATATTGATATAATGGAGAAATCATGTTCTGTTCCTCTTCAGTCATATTATCCAAAAATTCATTTAATTTTTTAATGATGGATAATATTAACTGGTTAGCATTTTCATCCAACTTGTATTCTTTCATGAAATATTCTGGGGACTTAGCTTTTCCTTTTCAAAGCAATTAGACCACAATACTAATCCATTCCTTTTTAGCAAATTCATTAAAACATTGTTCTGAGTTTGCTTAAATCTAGAGATGCGTGCAATAGGAAAGCACAACATTTTCCATTTTGATATTAGTGGAGTTTTAGAAACATATTTCTTAATTGTTTTAAGAACTGATTTCATATATACAGACTATAAACATTGAAATTAATTTCCTTCTGTGTTAAATGTTGTTAACCAGATAAAAGGATTATTGGATATTTCTAATTTACCATATTTAATAAATGTATAAGAATTTAGTATACTTAGCTCCTGGATGGTTTTCCATTGACTAGTGTAAGTTTAGTCTTTCCAGATATAATAGAGTTAAAACTTAGGTTCATAGGTTCATAGATTAGTACTAAGCTAACTGCCCTTGTGAGCCATTTTAGGCCTAGCCAATTATCCCTTGTGAGACTCAAACCCTGCACCTTGTGTTTGTAAGGCAATTAATGTACTATATCTCTGAATCTTGCAGAAAAAATGGAAGCAATTTTTTGCAGTCTACATTTAATAATGAAATAAGTCCATATTAGAAAACTAACTTATTACCTTTTCCTTGTTTAAGTATAGGTGAAATTACAGAGGGCGGAATTATTTTGTCACTCTGAATTATCCTGAAAGCATCACTCAGTAATTCTAAAATATAGAATGGAAGCAGACTATATAATTCTATACTTAAACTATCTAACCCTGGAGCTTTACCATCTTCCCTTTCTTAAAGCTTCTTTAACTTCTATCAGTGTCAGAGACTTATTCAACAAAGATATTTGTTTTTCATTTAGTTTATTATTAACTTTTCTTTAAATAATTATCAATTTTGTAATCATCAGGATTATTATTTTCAATTTTATTAACATTCTCATGGATTAAAAAGATATTAACCATTTCCTCTATGACTGAATTAAGCTTATTAGTTTGAGGATTTTGGATATTATTGATTTGTGCCCTTTTGCTTAACATCTTACTTCTATTAGCTACTCTATGTCGATGTTTTGAAGTCATCATATAACTGTGCAGTTTTGTTTTTTTCCCCTAAAGTTATCTCCACTTTATGTTTATAACTATGTGATATTTTGTCATTAATATTTAATGACTTCCGTATTATCTAATGTCTTTGTTGTTCAAACCTCACTTTGTGTATTTCATCTTGTATTTCTAACAACTCTTTATCCCACTCTTTCATTTTATTACTAACCCACATTCTCATTCTATCTTTAATACACATTTTAAGGAGTCGCATAGTCTAACTTTACTAACCTGATCATTATCATTCAAAGATTAAAAAAAATCTTGATCTGTTTCTTAAAGTGACTTAAATTTTTTTGATTTCATTATACATACTGGGATTCTATAAATATTCTGAAATTTCCTTACCCATTACTATATTTATACTTAGTGCATTATGATCAGAAAAAGGACAAGGAGTAGTTTTAAATAATTCACCTTATTAAATTAATCTCTAGAGTCATAAATCCTATCAATTCTAGTTTGCATACCATATGCATAAGAATAATGAATGAAGAACAATGACTTATCTTCTACTTTTATTAGAAAATCAACTAAATTATTATTACTAATATATCAATTTAGTACTTTAGCTTTCTTCTCTTTACTTGTATATTCTATACTAGACATGCAGTTAAAATTCCCTGCTAAAATTAAGCTACCATTCCAATGACTTTGCATTAAGTTTAAGTGATCTTTAAAAAACAAACGAAAAAAACAAGAGTTTAACCAAATTTTGGACTTGCTTACCCAACTTTCTAATTCTATCAATGAGTAGAATAAAACTACAGAAAAAGAAAACGACAGAGAGATCCCATGTAACCATATGCAGTTTTTGGATAAAACTTCCAAAAGTGTGAAAACAGGAACAATTTCTTCTAATAACAATAACAACAACACTTTTACAAATGGGGCAGGTAACAGCACTTGCTTGAATGGGCAGTTAGCTCATACTAGAGCTAAAACTCCTAACACCAAATCCTTCAATTTTGAAGCAAAGATCTTTGACTTTGGAGCTTGGACTGCTAAACCGTTTTTTTTTTTTCAAAACCGGTACAGTGAACAAGGAACTTGATTTTAACATTGATCATTCACTTAGTGAATTTAAAGATAAACTGTACCTATATAAAAATAACCAGTTAGAGATAGATTATTTAAGAGAATGTCTGCATGTACAACGTGTACCCAAAGGCCTTAGATTTTTTAAATTTCCTAATAATTTACAAGCCGGTTCCATGTTATATGATGAATTATGTGAAATATTCAATAAGGCAGGCTTAGAAATGTTAAAGTGTATGATTACTGATTATGAGAAAAAAGCGGATACATTATTGAAAGAATTGAATGTATTGAACAGTCGATTAATTACAGATGATAGACTCACAAGTGTTAAAAGAGAGTATGACAAAACATTTGATGAGGTAGACCAGCACTGTTTCAGAGTTCTGAATTGCAAAATTAGGAAATTGGATCGGGACTTAATTGAATATAGGGAGGGCAGAGCTTTCCCACTATTCAATAATAGGAACAAAAACCACATTAATACTGAAAGTGTATTTTTTTAATGACAATGAAATTAACATTCAAAGTAACCAAGTGAACACAGGTGCTCAAGGTTTAAGGTGAAGTGAGAGATTAGTGGAGAAGGACAGAAAGCAATCTACAAGGGATTTTCAGTACCCCCCGGGAGGGGGGGGGGAGGACGGAGATACCAATACAACAAATGGAACTAACTAAAGAATTAAATCTCTCACACATAGTACCTTTAGATTTAGAGACATTAATGGATGAAACTAAGCAAATTATTTTAGAAGTAATAACTTCACAATATACAATTTCACTGATATGCAAATCACTTCAGAATTTTTTGAATTATTTTTAAAAGGTTTCCAGTGTATCCCACTCAAGCCTGTCTTTGTACCAGATATTTTAATTGATTTAAAGTTGTTTATGAGACAAATGAACTTAAATATATTTTTTAAAGGACAAAAAGGTACAACCGCTGAACTTACAAAAAAAAGCACCTTTAACCCACCGATGCATTCTACCTTAAAAGTCTTTGAGGAATTGGTAGAAAGAGACATCAGGAGTATGGAACAACAGAAATATAATAACATCCCGAATAATTTGAGTGACAAAGAAGTTGAATTAATTAATTATTTAAGACAGGAAGGATGTTGAATTATGAAACCTGATAAAGGAGGTGGGACAGTTTTAATGTACAAGACAGACTATGAGGCTTACATACAAAATTTATTACAAGACACTGACCAATATGAACTAGTATCCAAAAATGAAATAAACATTGCCTATGTCAAAATCAATTATCAATTATTTGACCACCTGTTACAGAACACGATTAATGAAAAACTTTATAATTATTTAGATAAACCAAGAATTGCCCAAATTTTCGGCATTCCCAAGACACATAAAGGTTTAGAACCTTTAAAATTCAGACCAATTGTATCGGGATCTGGTAGTATCACTGAACCTTTGGCTAAATTCATAGACATCATCTTAAAATCCTTTGTGTTCAGTGTGGACCACATTTGTAAAGATTCTTGGGATTTTTTGAGAGAATTAGATCAAAACATGTTCTGTTCTCAACTTTTGATGGTCACAATGGATGTGGTAGATCTTTTCCCTAGTATCCCACACGAAACAGGATTAGAATGGTTTAACCAAATTTTAGTAACAGAAACAGTTCAAACAGCTACCATCATCAATTTATTAGTAGAATTTATGGAGACTGTCCTAGAAAACAATTTCATACATTTTAATGGAGAATTTTATCATCAAAAAAAGGGTGTAGCAATGGGGGCATCCTATGCATCTTTATATGCAAACATTGTGTTAGATTTCTGGGAAAAGAAATACATTTTTTCAAGTAAATGGTATCAAGATATTGCATATTATAGAAGGTTTTTGGATGACATTTGTATTTTTTGGAGGGGTAGTGAGGAGATTCTTTGTGAATTTTTAAGATACATTAATAATACAACAGCTTTCTTTAAATTCACCTACAATATTGATAAAAATAAACTACACTACTTGGATGTAACCATCATTAAAGACCACAAAAATCACTGTTTTCAATCTAAACTATACAGAAAAAGTTCATTCTCCAACTCCTACCTCCACTACAATAGTGGACATCCAAATTTTCAAAAGAGGGGTATCATTAAAGGTCAATTAATTCGAGCTTCCCAAATGTGTAGCACTCTACAAGATTTTAAGGAAGAAGTGAGAATATTGAAAACATTCTTTTTAGAAAAAGGTTACCCAGATAAATAGTTTGAAGACTTGGCACAGGAAATTAGTCAAAAAAGAGAAACATTGTATCCACCCCTGCTTGGAGTAGGTACTGTCAACCAACCACAGAGTAGAAGTGAAAATAAGATACAAAGTCAAAGCAGTTTCATTTACACTTTTAATAAGAACTCTGAAGAAATTGAAGATACTATTTTCAAATACTGGCCTAGTCTGAGTTATCATGAGGACTTAAAACCTTTTATTCCAGAAAGACCACACTTTGTCAGAAAAAGAAATAAAAATCTGAAAGAGATCTTTGAAATGAAACATAATTTAGAGAATAATAAAAATAGAAGAAGGGTAGGGAACTATTCATGTGGTAATTGTAAGCAATGTCACGCTATGATTAACCAGGAACAGATTAGGATTCCCTCAAGAAAATTTAACTTTACCACCAGGAAATACTATAACTGTGCTACAAAAGGGGTAGTATACCTAGGGACATGTTTATCCTGTAACAATTTTTATATAGGAAAAACTGAACGACATATCAGGAGAAGGGTGTATGAACATTTTAATGATGTAATGAAACAAAAAGAGAGTAATGCTTTTTATAAACACTCCCTGGTTTGTGAAAACATGAACTTGAAATTCTTTATTTTAGAACAAGTTACACAGGATATTAGAGGTGGTAACTGGGAGACAACCCTAGAATATCGCGAGTTATATTGGCAACTGAAACTAAATTCTACTAAGATACGAGGTTTGAATGACTCTATCAACATCATGAGTGTATTAAAAATGAGAAAAGCAAGGTTATGAATACAGTTTCAGTTTACCATTCCTTTTAAAGCCACACAACAAATGATGTTTTAACTCCACTCACACATATTTTTAAAAAAAGTAATTGTATTTATATTTTTACTAAGATATTTATTAAGATTGGACATGAATTATTAATTAACTCGGTGAATATTTTCATCAAAAGATTTTATAGGTGATTGTTGTTTATTTAATTAACGACAAGAAAGATTAGCTTGTTTTAATTTTATAGTACATCTAACTCTGAATGTATAAACATGAGTAATATTAAATTGTTGAAGTAACGGATGTTCGCATATTCAGTACAAGTTTAAGTTATAACATATAGGTTATATTTCATATTAATTTTTATTTATTAACATGTTTTTATACATTTTAACATCTAAATAGTTTTTTTTTATATATCAAACTATGAAATAAGCACTTAATGAATTATTCTTTTAAGTTGTTAACAGTTTTACACGAGTCTGAATACATAGAAACGAGTTTTTTCAAAGATGCTTTGATGAAAGTAATAGAGAATTTGAAATCAAATGCAATACTTTGATACATATCTAGTTTTCTTTAAGATGTAATGACTATTCACTAATTAATTAATGGATTCTAACATGTGATCAATATGAATTTATTTAAAGATGCGCACAATGTTGCTGAGTGATTTTCCTTGAAAAAGCCCGATAATATATGGGTGAAAGGGCTTGGAATAATTTTGTTTCAATAAAGACTGTTTGTTTCAAAGACCTTTCAGCCGTTGCCAGTAATTTCACCTTGGTTGGAACAAGTTGGGTTAAGTAGCTGCTAATTACGGGTCCTGAACTGCTGGGCTGTGTTTTTTTCATTTTAAGTGACCTTTAGCCAATCTTGCACTTATTCCAGGGATACAGTAAAAATTAGCTAGTGCATAAAGTTTGCCATTATATTTCATTATCACAAATGTATAAACTCCTTTGGTATCATTAATGGATTCCATGACCTTAAGTGTTGCATTACTTTTTCTCCAAAGTATAGCAGTTCCTCTCCTCTTTCTGTTAAAAGAAGCAGATGATAACATTTCATAGCCTTTATTTAAATGTTGTATATCTTTATCTATCAAGTGTCTCTTTTGCAAGAATATAACATCTCCTCTATTTAATTTTAAATATCTTATTAATAATTTCCTTAATAATTTCCTTTTGTTGCCATTATTTAATCTATTTACATTAATAGATAATAGATTAAAACTATCCATACTGTGTATTTAAAAAGATTTGTTTTAAAAGAAAATATGACACATTTATCCAAAACATTAATTTAATTATATATAAGAATCTAATGCATTCCTCCAATGCTATTTTAACATTCCACATTTTTTGAATTCTTTTCTTTAAACTAAACTACTAAAACTCATAAATAACAAAAACAAAGACACGTCTGTGACTATAATTGTATATATTGCTAATAAAGCACAACCTACCATGGATACCAAAATTCCTGGTTTGCCTATTGAATAGGCAAAGTATTATACTATCGCTCTACCTACCAATGCCTACAAATCCATCAAAAAAAATAACCACAAGGTACTCTCACTTACAAATAATTAATAGAGTATTATATATAGGTAAAATAATAGAAGATTATTAATTTAGTTATACAATTTGTCATTTAAAACTATTCCCTATTACTACATAAAAGTTTAATAATCCTCTTCTATTAATCACAGATATTAAATAATCCAACAAATGGTATAGTATATTATATACCTATTTATGTAATAGTAGTATAAATTATCCCTTAAATATTCCTAAATTGTTTGATCATTTAACATTATTATAACTAGCTCTCAAAATAAATAAGTATAACAGAGTGGAACCTGAAGAGATAAAGACATCTCTAAACTTATAGGCGATGGGTCATCTTCTCATACTAAACTATAATACAAAAGGGAAATTAATGCACACATAAATTTATCATGCTAAAAGACACACACATATTTTATAAATCTATTGAAAGCTCTGAATTATTTTTTAAAGTACACGTGTCTATATCTCAAAATTTTATAACACTCTTAACATGACACATATCAAAATATTTTAAAATCCTTTAGCATATTAAACTACTTCATAAAAATATTTACATTACTAAGGGTAAAGAGAATGTCTTGCTATTTCTTTGGAGTAAAAAAAATATTTGCAGTCTATATTGTATTCAAAAGTTACAATGTGTTCAGTTAAAATCCCATTCTGCCTTCCCAGATTCAAATATATTGAAAAATCTACTTTATTTTCTATCAAAATGTACGTACTGATTCAGCAATAAAACACTCAAATTTCAGCTTTGACTTATGAAATGAGTTATTTCAGATAGTCTTAGTGAATCTAACAAAGTACAACAAGTAAAAAGCTTCAAAGTTCACATAGCCAAGCTTCAAATTTCAGCTTTCAGATTATTTTCAAATATTTTTATACGATTTTATATGTAAATTAAATAAGATTGTATACATTCACATTTATGCCGTATGCAGGTATATATAATAGGCACCCTTCTTAAAAGCAATTTCTTATTTAATTATATTTTTCTGTCTTAGTTTCCTACCAGTGTTCTACCTCATTCTATATATCTTGTATTTCCAAAATCTGTACTCAAAGAGCTATTTATTCATCACCTCTCTATTAAAGATTATAGTATATGTACATATTTCTTAACTTACCAATATTGCTCTTTTATTAATCTTACATATTAAATATTTCATTCCATGTGCATTTGTATATTATTCATAAGATGTTTAATCTTATTAATTCTAGTATTACTATCTTGACTATCTATCTGCCTATCTATCTATCTATCTATCTATCTATCTATCTATATGGGTCCCCTTCAAAACATCTAAAACCCATAACATTAAATTTCATAACATATAACAGCACAAATCACATGAAAATAACGTCCCCTCCTCATATAATGACATATAATGACACCAAACTACCAAACACACTTTTTACTATGTTTCTGCAGGGAGGCTTGATACAGTGGGTTTAGGAAATTAACTTTTTCCCACTGTAGTGCAATCTTGGATGTGGTATATTTAATTTACAGGGGGGTGGGGGCGGACCCCCCACATGGGGGTGCAGAGGGGCTTCCCCCTTCAAAAACATAGTAAAAAGTTGTGTTTGGTGTCATTATATGTGGAGGGGATGTTATTTTCTTGTGATTTGTAGTGTTATATGTTATGAAATTTGATGTTATGAGTTTTAGATGGCCTGGTCTCAGTGTTATGAAATTAGATATTATGAGTTTTAGATGTTTCAAAGTAGACCTATATATATATATATATATATATATATATATATATATATATATATATAGTACAGTGCAGTGGTGCAGCAGCAACATTGTCACCTCACAGCAAGATGTTCTTTGGTTGGATTCTCAACTGGAGTGCCTTCTATGGGGAAGCTGTATGCCCTCCCTGCATTTGTGTGAGTTTCCTCTGGGTGCTCCAGTTTTCTCCCATGTTACAAAGACATGCATCTGGAGCATTTCTCCCCTGGACTCCACTGAAAATTGGCTTCATTCCAAGTCAGACTTTCCTGGTAAACAAATGATAAATAAATATATAAAAAGAATCCCTGCTTGTTTAATTTGAATGCGTTTTTCAACCACTGTGAACTGCTGCTCTGATCTAATCTTCACATACTGACATCAGAAATTGACTACAGCATGTGAAAATGACAGCTCACAGCACAGAGCAGCTGCTAATTTACTCTGTAAATTTCTCATTCCTCTTAGTTCTTTGAAGTTATTCTAATCAGTAGAAAACATCTAACTTTATTTCTTTCAATGAATATGCACAGTTAATATGTATAGTTTAGAGTTAATAACACTACAGCATAAGCTATTAACATGCAAAATGTAAGTAAATTATATGTTAGCAACATCTTAGTATAAAACGTTACTATAGCTTTTGCCTTACCAATTCTTCACTTCTAAGAAAAGAAAAAAAAATATTTTCAGTAGATTTTTCACATATGCATTTGAAAAAGAGAAAAACAAAGATGAACTTTGACCTAAACATTCTTCAAGGCAGCTTAAGATGGGAAGAATCTGACATTCTGACAGAAATGGAACATTCTTTTGTTCTCAAACTTTCTCTAGGTGTCACTTACTACTTAAATTACCAGTGAAAGGAATGTATAGCACAGGAACAAAAAAAGAAATAAAATCACCAGCTTTTTAACAATTCTAATTAGCATATTACTTAGATCTGCCACTCAGTTTACCCACTAATGCACATGCTAAGCAAAGTTGAACAAGGAAAATAAAATTCTTAACTTATATAGTCTTAAAGTTACCAATTATATTGCTTATAATTTAATGACATTCTCTTACAGGAAGTATTTGCTTAACATTTAGAAATACGCTTAAAAGTTTAGTTAAATGAAATATACTATATACTAAAAGTCTTTCACTATAAACATATCAAAACAGTAAAAACTAACCATTTATATTCCTCCTCATGAAAAATGTTTTAGCTTAAAACATAAATACATACTGACATATGTTTTGAAGTTTTAAAGTCCAGAACAAATATTTTACTTAAAGGGCAAATCTATTGTTTCAGAAAATAAAAGTCCTAAAATCAGCGAATTAAAGTAATTTGTTTTTAGGCTTTTTTTAATTTCAGAAGCAGTTTTCCAGGAATTCAGCTCACTCTATTTCTTCAGGGATATATTGTTCCACTCCATTTTTTCAGTATTATTAATGATATTTTAGCTGTTAACAAAAGTGGATGTCTCTTCCAGTGTGTTAAATATTTGGTTTCTTCAGAAAGAAATACTTTTATCTTTGCAGGAAACACCAAAATGGCTTTAATATTATTATTTTCAAGTTCCTTAATCAGTGGTTAACAGGATTTTTTTTACTCATTACTTTACTGGAATAATTATCAAATCTGACAACATGTTCACCTCTTTTAAAACGTGGGCTGGACCACGTTGTTTTTAATATTTGATCTTTCTGTAAGCTAGACATGAACTTAACTATAATTGAACACGGTTGTGAGTTTTCCATCTTTGAAGGTGCTCTCAGGGATCTATGTGCCCTTTCAATTAAAAAAAAATCAAGTCTCAGGTAGATTTAATGTTTTATATAGCCAGGTAGTTAAGAAGTTTATTATATTGTCTAACTCATACTTTTCAGGTATACCCTAAATTCTAGTGTTATTTCATCTCAGTCTATTTTCTAAATCATTGAGTTTTCTATGAGCTGGTTATTTTAAAAGAAACTTGGTCTGAGACTCATCTTTAGTTATTCTCCCTACATGATCATTTAAAGTTTCTGCCATACTGCTTATTTGCGTACTTTGTTGTTTCATAAAAAACTCTACATGTTCCACCTTCCTACTAGTTTCTTATTTGAAACTTAAAGTTTGATACCCAGTTTGTCTGTTTAAAGTAATACATCCAGCATACCATATATCAGTGACTGGATGTCTTTTTAATACAAGAATCCTGCGTACCATTTCTTAAGGAGCTTATGTTGAAGTCTCTTCTCTCATAACCAAGCTGTTGAAATTCTAACTGAAAAAGTATAGCTTTTGAAGAACTTGAAGCTATAAATCTTTTCTATGAATATTTGTGAATAATATTAGCTAACAAAGATCTTAAAATTTTAATATTGTTATGATATTTTCTGTTAGAGAAAAGTTTTCAGTCACAGAGCTTTCACCAGTTTGTTCTCAGCCATCTTGGCCACGTCTGCAACCCACTGAATCTTTGACATGAGTCAAAGCAAAGGAATGCAAACACATGCATTATTTTACTTTTAATAAAAAGTCAGTTATGTTAATTTCACTAGCATTGCTAAAATTGCTAACAAATAGTTGGAACTGGTTTTAACAGAGCTAAAACACATTTGCACTGCATTTTATTATTATAGGTAAGCAAATGTAGCAATTGCAAAGTTGATTAGTGGCATTCTTGTCTTGCAGTTTATGATAATAGGTAAGCAAAACACAACATTTTGCTCTTGATTAAAAAAATAAAAAAAATGATTTGAGCTGAGCAGAAACATTGCTTTCCAGTTTGTAATTAGTAGGAAGAATCAGACACCACTGTAAGTGTTCTTTTACCGAAACAGAACTGGACATTTTTACTTTGTAATTTATGGGCATGGAAAAGCAACATACATTTTAAACTGGTCATGAACAAGCATAATAATGTATTACAACTCCAGACTTCAAGTTCTCTTTCTGTCTTTTGTTGCCATATGTGCAGTGATTGTAAGTATTCTCTTACCTGAGATGAACTTAAAGATTCTTGCTTTGCAGTTTATGATTATGAGATTATAACCTATAGCCTTTAAAATGATCCTGTGAAATGAGAAAAAGCTAGCAAAAAGCTAAAACTTGTTTTACATGAGCTGACACAAAACAGACTTATTTTGCTGTTTGTGATTGTGGAAACACAGTATAAAGCACTGTTAACTGTTTTTTTAACCTGACTGAGCTGTGTCACTCTTGTTATACAGTTTATGATTGTGTGGAAGCATATAGTATTTTAACATGACAACAAAAACAAACACACAATATTTTGTTCTTTTAAGGTAAAAGAAGAACTATAGCAAGCATTTTAACTAAGATCAACTGAAAGATATTTACTTTGCAGCTTATGATTGTCAGAAGAAAAATACAGGATTTTGCTCTTGATTAAAAAATGAAAATTAATTTAGCTAAGTTGAGCTGAAATATTTTGGTTTGCAGACTATGCTCATATGGCAGCAAAATACAGCATTGTAAAGGCTCTGTTATCTGCGCTGATCTGAGATATTCTTGTTTTACAGTTCATGATCATAGTAAAGCAATGTGCATACTTTTAAAATAGTAGTGTATAAGCAACATGTGTTACATGTATCTTCATTAAATAAACTAATAAACAGTTGAAAATGATTTTATCATGGATGATAATGATCATAAGGATGCAACATACAGCATGTTCCAATTGATAAAGTATAGCTATAGGAAAATAGACCCAATTTGTTATTTGCTTTTAGTTTGATTTATCTGTGTATATTCTGCTGCAAGCCTCTGCCTTCTGTTATCACTTGCAAAACAGACTGAAAGCAAAGGAGTAATAAAGCTAACAAAGTAATGGAATGCATGAAGCATTTGTGGATCATATGCTTTTGATAATAAGGATAGTTATCCTGTCCAGATTTACCTCACTGTGCAACAGCCCACTGCTATACAGAAACATATCAACAGAATTACAAGGATCCTAGTGGAAGTAAAATGTGTGAGTCAAATTCACCAATTCTACTGCAGCAATAGTAGAATTTTCAACTGTTTCCATTCTTGTGGACCACAGAGTTAGTACAAATTAGTTTGCGGTGTGCAATGGACTTATCACCCACATCATGGGGGTGCAGAGGGGTTTTCTCCCTGCAAAAAAAAAAGACATTTTCTGAGGTTCACTGAAAGTTTTGACACATTTTCTTTAAAGCTTCTGTATTCACTGTGATTGCTTTTGATCCACTGACATGCTTCCCTTCTGTACAGTAGAGCTGGGAACATTTCAATCAGCATAACTGAGCAGCAGAACAGCATTCCTAATGCATTAATGTCTCTGTATGATGAGGACACTAGTAATTCCTATATTTGAAACCTGGGTAAATCACTGTACTGGTTTGCACATGGGTAGCAAGGCCACAGATAAATGGGATAAGGCAATCAGTGTGATTACAGTCCATATATATGGGTAGGAATACTTAGTATAATAAGAAATGGAATGACAAACATTGTTTATGAAGAAATAAGAGAAAACCTTTATGTGTTCTCTAATATAGTATCTGTATGTTGGTCTTGCTATTTTACCATTGTTCCTCTAGAGCATAAGTCACAGCTGAAATAGATCACATGACAAGCACACTTACCCAGTTATCAATTTGAAATAAATAAATAAATATATGAAAAGAATGTTAAAGAAACCTAACAGACCAAAGAGGTAGGTATGCACCATTGACTCCTGACATTTGCTAGAATACTGCTGAGTCTTCATGTTTTTCACTTAATGTCATTCCGTCTGGAACAAAATTTGTTAAGTTTTGGTAGTACTGGTCAGTTTGTATTTAACTTTATTTTGTGTTTTAATTAGCATACCACTTAATTTTCCTAACTAGAAAAAGATATATACACTTGCTTGATTATTTTGCTATGAAGCGGGTTTTATTTTGTACTTTCCTTGTCTATATTTTATTCTTCTTCAATATTTTTGTTTGTTTGTTTTACCATCAGAATTTGTGTAAATATGTGAGTTTTGCATTCACTGAATATTATTTAAGAAAAAACAAAATATCCCAATTATACAAGTTGGGTGGAGATTTTCTGAAATCAACAACACTGCAGACACCATGATGAAGGTTGCAGTATGGTTATTAACTGGAGAGTGCAGACTCTGTAATTTAGAATGAAGCAGCTTCTTCAGATGAACCTGTGATCCTAAACAAAGGAATAAAGGAGGGGTTTGCACATTGAAGACAGCAGATTGACTGGGATATGACTGTAGTACTGCAGCAGTCAGGCTGGATTAAGGATGGTAGTGGATGATGGGTGTTAAATAAAGCTTAGAGAAGTCTAGTCATGCAAGCCCTCTACATAGAAACTTAATTGCAGCAAAAATGGATTACAATACTGATGGGTGTGAATAGCCATAGGAACCAGATGGAAGCTGCTATTTCAGGTGTGCCAGCAGCAAAAGTCCCTGATGAGAAACCTTGCAATGTATCCAGAGTTGCAGAGCAATCCAAGATAATGATAAATGCTAATTATTATAATTCGCAGGAAGATAGAATGCCCACCACTACAGGCATATTATGATGTAGAAATTATTATGCTAATCAATGGATTTCAAGATGGCTGATATGTATATACTTACTCATGTAGGATGTAAGAATATTTATGTTTCTTTTAAGGTTTCAACTTTGTTTAAGCAGTTTTGGGATATCAGCAATAAAGCTGAATTAATGTTTGGGGAGATTTTATGATAATGCTTCTAACTAATCCACTGTTGATTAGTGCAGATGTTTTAATAAGAAATGAAGGTGCGAAAATACAGAAGTCTTGAAGTAAAACTTTGAAATGCTGTCACACCCTGATTTAATTCATGATGATTTGAATATGTGTTTGGTGGATAAAAGTTTAAGGTTAAACTACAGTTGTTTGAAGGATATGTTAAAAATTTTCCTAAAAGGATTATAGAAGTATCTTGTTTTATCAAGCACAGCCAAATGGGTTTTCCACAAATGTGGCAGTTCTTTATTTTTGGGGCTTATTTTGTTAACTGGATAACTAGAGAACTGGTCCAAGGACCCTTCTCAGCCATGACTTGGGCAGCACAGCTAATACAAAATGAGCTTATAACTGTTATGGTGCTGAACATGTCTTCTGCACGCAGTTTGGAAACACAGAATAAGTGAGCTGATGCAATTATACATGCACCTTATTTCTGCAGTGTAAGAATCGTTATGTTAATTGTCCTTGACTAAATGCAGGAAAAAAAAAAACACTGCAATATTAAGGTGAGTATTTAGAATCAATTTCTGTGATATGCAAGGTACATTTGTGAGACTTATGGGCATGTGCAGGGAGGTGATAATTCAAAGACAAGGTCTGTGACTGTAGTTATTTGTACAGCATGCAGGACAGTATACAAATGAACATCAAAACACAGGCTTGCCATTTCAGGAACAGTGCAGAATAGGATTGCTCTGCATTAATGAGTAAGTATAAAGTGCCTCAGACTACAAGAAAATCTGAGGGTGCAGAGCAGAAATGTTATGAACAGCAGTAGGACTGGCTCCTTCAAACTGAGTACATATTATTGAGGAAATGCAGAGACCTGTGCTAAACAGATGAGCAGCACAATAAAATCTACACTGCTAAATACACCCAAGCAAGCAGGATTAGAAATCAAAAATCAGTAGCAGACTGACCATGGTCTATTCCACAACTCCTGCGACGTATGCAAAACATGTAATTTATGCCAGGAACTGCATACCTCCATTGTTTCATTGGGTACAGAAGTATGGTTTGTCTTAAATTTTCTAAACATGAAAACTTTTTTATTAAACAACATTGGACACAATAACATCACAAAGTCCCCTTCTTACCTGGACCTGAATACATTTCTATATATGCTGCTAGAGCATGTTCGTAGGTTCATAGGTTCATAGGTGTGTACTAGGCTAATGGCCCTGCAGCCTTTACAAGCCTATCCCATAGGATTACCCTGCCATCGTGCCACCCGACCTTAGTTCCCAGTGCCTCTGTCGAGTAAAACGACTGGAGTGATCTCCTGGGGTGAATTTTCTATTTCCCATCCACTCATCAAGATTTCTCTTGAAGAGGGCCAGTGAGGTGCTCTGCTTGACTTGTATGGGAAGTCTATTCCACAGCATGGGCAGTCTCTAGATTATGAACCTGTCCCTCCAGCATGTTCTGCTGATTGTGGTAATGAGGTTAAGGTCTCTGGAGCATGTGGTGCGGAAGGATTAGGATTTCTTTAGATGTAGCATTTCTAACAGAGCTGGGTCAGACATGGCTTTGTAAGTCAAGCAGAGATCATCTCTAAGTAGGCAATATGAGACAGAGAATAGTTGGAGTTTTTTGAGTCTGTCCATATACGACAAATGTTTAAGGCCTAGGATCCTCTTTGTGAGGTACTTTTGCGGCCTCTCCAGTTGTTGCAAGTGTTTAGTGAAGTACATGCCAAATGGGGCATTGTACTCAATGATTGGCCTAATGAGGGAAAAGTAGAGGAAGACAATGACCTCTTTCTTCCTGGATGCAAAACCCTTAGTAATGAGATGTGCCACATAGAAGGACTTTCTGACCACTATGGCAATGTGGTAGTCAAAAGAGAGGTTGCTGTCAACCTGTGTTCCCAGATCTCTTATAACGCCTTCTGTGTTCAGTGGACTACCAATGATGTTGTAATTCATGGGAACTGGGTTTTTCCCAAAGGGGATGATGACACATTTTTTGGCAATGAGCTTAAGGCCATGGTTCTGACACCAGTCGTTGGTCTCATTAAGGCCTTTCTGTAACATGTCAACATTACTTGGGGAGTTAATAATAGTTCCTAACTTGCAATCAACTGTGAACTTTGTCAGCCAGTCTCTTTGTGTTGGCCTGGACTTCAGAGAAGTAGAAACCAAACATGAGAGGACCCAGGGCCGAACCCTGTGGGACTCCACTCGTGACTGGTTGGCAGTCTGACTTGGAGTCAGCTACTTTCACACTGTGGGTTCTACCTGTGAGCAATTTTGCAACCCACCTAGTGATATAGGGGTCAAAATCTAGCTTAGTGAGTTTTTCTATGATTCCTGAGTGGGGAATGATATCAAAAGCCTTGGCCAGATCAAGGTAGGTTGTATGAACCACCTTGTCTTCATCCACAGCTGTGGTGACTGACTCAAAGAAGTTGACCAAGTTGAGCAGGCGTAATCTACCCTTCACAAAACCAAACTGTGTGGGATCCAGAGTTTGGAGATTCCCCATGTCCTTGTTTATTAGGTCCATGATGATGCCTTCCATAGCTTTGCATATCAGACTCATCAGGCTAATGGTGCGATAGTTCCCAGGGTCTGTAGTCACTCCTCCTTTGTGGAGAGGGATGACTGTAGCAGTGTGCCATTTGGTAGAGCCAAAGCCTGAGGTGAGGCTGTGATTGAACAGGGCACACAGGTGAGGTGCCAGTTCACTCTGTAGTTCATGTAGAACACAGCCAGGGATATTGTCAGGTCCCATATAAGCTGTATTCTTGACATTGAACAGTGCTGTTTAACCTGTTCAGCAGTAATACTGGGTACCTGGCAATCTACTGGTATTGTAACTGGTCCTTTGGGAGGGGAGAGAGGGGTAAGGTTGACACTGAATCTGTCGGCCAGTATACTGGCAATATCTGTTGGCTTGGTATAGAAGGTACCATTGTGCAGTGGCTCAGAGCAAATCTGGGTATTGCCGTGGAGATTCTTTACATAACTATAGAAGCCCTTGTGGTTTTCTTTACTATCTGCTGCAATTCTGTTTTCATAGCTAGCTTTAGAGGTTTTTTATGAGGGATCTCAACTTTTGTTGAGGCTAATAAGGTAGTTTTTCCAGTCTTGGGACTTCACCTTATTCCACATCAGTTTCCTTCTTCTATTATAGAGTTTGTTTATGGCAGGGGACCACCAGATTGGATTCCTTTTTTTTGGAGGAGAGCATCTTGGTTCTATTGGGTATGGCAAGGTCCATGCATTTGTGTACATGTTCGTACAGTGCATTGGTGTATGATTCGGTGGTCATGCAACTATTCTCCATTTGCATGGGTGCCGTGAAGTTAGCCATTTATAGTTTCCCATGGCAACACAGGAAATGGGCACTTACAAACATGGCTTTTGTGACATGTCCTCATATATGCAGCCCTTTGTTCCATTAACTGCATAGATGTTGAAATTAAATCACCAGATGTTCCCAATCAATGTGTTTACATCAGTAGGAGAGGATATAATTTTTTGATATGCTAAATAGTATAGTCTATATAATTTTACTCATAATGAAAATTGTAAAATCAGACATTCAAAATTACAATTCTCTGAATTCCAAATTTAAATTTATTGTTGTCCAAATATTCATCCAGTATAAACTTGCTTGTTTTACCATTGCCAGTGGCTTACTTCAGAGCATTGGTATTAATTGTATCATGTATCTATCTCCTGATGTAGTCATGTTCTTGTCCATTAAATAGGTAGTTTCCCACTGCCCCTTACCAGGAATAAGATTTGGCTAAACTTAAGCCTACTTCTGCCCCCATATCATCAATATATACAATTTGTCTCTAGCTGATCTGTGTAGAATACTGTAAGGACCCAAGTATTTTAATCTTGCAGTATAAGGCAGTAACCTAATAGTTACAATACCTTTTGTAAAATGTCTTTGCACAATTTCCAGTGCTCTTGTATCAATATTTAATTACATTTTTACCATGGAAATATATATACTCTTCCATACCATGGAAGCCATCCTGCTTCTGTATTCCACTTGTTTATTCTATTTAGATATGCATTGAATTTATTTACATCATCTTTATCAATTTGTGCATATTTTATTAGCCAAAATCTGTCAGACTTTGGCATTTTAGAAAATATCACATTTAAAAGTATGTGTCCCACTACAAAACCATGAGGCACTGCCCTGGTTACTTTCCTGCAATGTGACTGCACACTTTGCAGAATTACACTCTCTAATCTTTGTGTCAACCAATTTGCTATCCATTTTGTTATACATAGATTTACACCTTACTACTGAATACGGTTTTGATAGGATCATGTCTTAAGGAATCAAAGGTGTTAGACGTATTGAATTGTACTGCTGCATGACTTTTCCTTCTATCTTTTACTTTTGATCATTGATCATAAAACTTTATTTGGCAAGTCAAGTTAGATCTTCCCTTCAAAAATCTATACTGGTCATCATCCACCTTTGGTCCATTGATATTACCCTTAATAAGCATCTGTTGTGTACATGTTATTACAACAATGCCAGCAAGTACTTTTGCAAATAAATAACCTGAAAATATAACTCAGTACAAGCACAGGAGAATCATTGTCTCCAGTTCCAAAAGATAAAATACAGCCCAGTAACGTTGAATATAAAATGCCTTATTGGAGTTAGTTAAGTGCTTTTGTACAAACAGTATTCACCAACGGGCTTCATCAGAACTAACAGCCATTAAAATCATCAATTTAAACAGGACCCCCCACCTTGTCTCACATGACTAACATCTACTCATAAACTTTACAATGCTATGGATTTAATACAACCAAAGAAAACTACATCCTAACATAACAGGAAATGCTGATGAACATCAGTTGACATTATTAATAAATATTTTAAAATTCAAAATACCATATGCCATTACTATATCAAATGTAGTGTTTATATGATAAAATATAAATTATGGAAAAACAACCTCTTAGAATCAGGCAATAGACAGCTGAATGCCCAATATCATATGATTCAAAACTCTGAAAAGTGATTGCAATAATTTCAGAAACTCTAACAATGAACTATAAAAATGCACTTATAACTTAGCCAAACGGAGTCTTAAAACACTAGGTATAGAGCTGCTGTCACTCAAACCTAGGAGAGTGGTAACATTTAATCTAAGCTGCCAGACAAGATTTTTATAATGAATCTGCTCTTCCCAGGTACCTCCCCTAAAACTCATAGGTATCATGTCTAAAGTAACAAATTGACAAAGCCCCTCAGTCATTTCTGTTCTGGTACTCTCCTACAAGGCCACTTTGTTCGACAAGTACTAATCTTTATGTTGTTACAAAATCACACAACTGCTGTAGTGACACCTTATATTCCACATATATTTCTGATGAAGTCCCCAGAGTAGGAGGGATGAAAGCGCTTAATCGGATTGCTGGAATTAATCTGATTGTTTGAACTGTTTCATTAAAGTGTGGTGTGGAAACCTTATTTTTCTCCATTGTGTGCGGTCATTTTACTTTGATTTCAAAGCTGTGGAATCCACTCTGAAGATCTATTAGACACACAACCTCCTCCAAGACCTTCAAAGAAAAACTAAAAGATTTTCTATACAGATCCTGGCTCTGTTTCTGTAACATCTGTCCAGGTGAAGCCAAGTTTCCCATTATATATCTCCTTTTTCCTCTACACACCTCTCCATCCTCCTCTTCCTCTATACTCTCCAAGCTTCCTCTTCTTTATTATTCTTTTTCTAGTCACCTACACTGTACTCTAACCTCCTTTTTCAATATTCTTCCCTCCTCATATGCCCCTTTGCCTTTCTTATTATTTATCTGTTAAATTTAAATTTACAATCAAACACATAAACATAAAAAGAGATGTTAGCTCTCGTAAATACTGTCAACTCTCTCACTCATCTGTGGTTCCTGGGACAGCTGAGGGGTTTAAAGACAGCAGTAGAGAGATCTGCTATATAAACAAACAAGAAGAAATCAGACCTTAACCTCTGTGTAGACTAGCCTTTTTAGCTTAAAATATATATACAGCTCTTCAGCACAATCACTTTATAGTCATCTTATATTTCATCAGAGCAACATTGTGTGGCAGACAAGCTGGGCAGGATCAGGACAGACCTTTATGAATGGAAACTGAATCTGATCCATCTGTGGGTGACACCTCAAATAAATCTTTTTGCTTTCAATATAAAAAATGAATTGGTGAAGTTCTACACTATGACTCCATGCAATAAGTCCTGGAGAACGGATACCTTTCCTTTTCATTGGACAGGAATCTTCCTGTATGTTTTTCTACCATTTCCATTAATATCCAGGGTACTTCTAAAATTCAGAAGAGCTCACCAAAGATCATTGTGTTGATTCCCTTTTGGTCCGGGCAACAATGGTTCGCCCTTTTTCTGGAATTGCCCATGGGCAGTTGCTATGAGCTTGTTCACAGACTAGATTTACTCACACAAGATCACTGTTTGATACATTCTGAACACAAACAATTTCAACTGACTGCCTGGATTATGGTTTCAATACATTTTATTCACATTTTCTTTGTTCTGAGGAAGAAAGAAAGCCTGCTAGTAGAACATCACACATTAGCAAATGGAAAAGGTTTTCTAGTTGGTGCCAAGAAAAGAACCAGCACCTGTTCAGGACTAGTGTTTCTCTGGTTCTACACTATTTGTGTGAGTTATTGTCCTATGGCATGTTTTGTCAGCCATTTCAGCATGTCTGCACGTGGCTCCCCTCTTTTACTGCAATCTCATGTGAAAATGCTTTTGAAAAGGGTGTTGCAATGCTTTGTAGAAAACAGGTGGCTCCACCTGTGGATCTTACATTTGTGTTAGAAAAACTTACGCTTGCTCCTTTTGAAACAAATCATCATGCTGATTAGGTTTTTGGCATGGAAATTAGTTTTACTGATTGCTCTGACTTTAGCAAGAAGAGTATGTGAGTTGCAAGCTCTTGTAGTCAGTCAACCTTATCTAATTTTCCACAAAGACAGGGTTTCTATGAGAACTAAGCCTTCTTTTATACCTAAAATGGTATCTGAGTTTACTTTAAGACAAGCTATCTATCTTTTTGTCTCCTTTCCAGAACCTTAAAATGAGGGAGAAAGGATTATTCACATCTTGAATGATCACTGACATTTAGCCTACTATCGTGACAGAACATCTTTCAGAACTTTTGATCAGTCGGTAATTTCTTGTGATGGTAAGAAGAAAGAACAGCCAGTGTCAAAACAAACTACTTCCAAATGGCTGTCCCCTGCTACTATTTTTTTGTTATACCTACCACAATATGACTATTTCAGGCAGTGTTAAGGCTCATTCTACCAGAGCTTTGGCTTCATCTGTGGCTTTTTGGAAAGGGTTGGATTCTAGAAGTATTCTAGAAGTAGCAACTTGGTCATCTGTGCTTATTTCTTATAAAACACTACAAACTAGTTTCCTTTTCCAGGTCTATAACAGGCTTTGCTAATACCATTCTCCAGGGACTCCTAGATGCTCATCCTTCCTTCTCCTAGTCTATCTAAGCTATGGTAAATTATCCATATAGCTTATCTCTACTGCAGTAGAGATAAATGCACATAACCTAGAACAATTGTGTGAGTAAACGTATCATAACAGTAGATGTTGTAAGGATCACTGCTGTAGTAGCTATTCCCTCCTTTTATCCACCCTTTATTTTTGTATGTCTTTATGCCAGGGTTTGGACATTTATTTTTCTGTTACCAGCATTGTCCTTTTCAGGGCTTTAGCTTTCCTCTCTCTGTTAGCATGAAAGCACCAAAAGGCTTGGCGCCCAAACCTGACATTTAGTTTGGGTGCATGGAAGGTTCCATGAAGATTTGGAAGCTGAACAGCTGTTATATATTTTGGAGGATATAACCTATATAGCTTAAGACACCAAAGCAGTGATCATTTGAACATCTACTGTTATGGTAAGTTTACTTTCATAACTGTACTTTGTTATGCCACATTCTCAGCCTGAAAGCTATAATTTCCCATTGTATAGTAGTCACTGCCTGTGATTCAAATGGCATTTGTAATCTTATTTGCATGTCAGCATTGCAGCTACACTTCCCAAGATGCATTTCACATCACAGCATGCCATGCATGTGTGTAGCACAACTCCTTGTAGTACTGTACAAGGAGTATATAGTAGATGCCATTATTTGCAGTCATCTATCTGCATACACACATTACATGGCAACATTGCATGTATATATACATCTGTATTACTTACCTCCACATTCCTGGGCAGATGCAGAAATACTTAGGGACAATGATTGACATTTTGACATAATAATACTGCTACCTTGTGATGGAGACACAATGACAGAATGTCATATAACCGGCACTATTCAAAGTAGGACAATTATAACTGTGATTAATGTCATTATTTAATAAGTTTGATGCATCACATTTTTCACAGCAATCACCACTTTCACTGGGGATTAGACATAACCGAGCAACATTTTCATGGGATGTCATGTGCATTCCTGAACATCAGGGGCATTTAGAATTTGTGCATGCATGGTTACAGATCCTTGAACTCAAAAATGACATTACAGAGGCTCTGTATTAAGTCTTCACTTTGTTATCATAACCCATGGTTCTGTTAGCAGTGCAGTAACTTTTAATATGTGCACTATACATCTCTTAACATATGTCATGAACTATGCATATCATTGACACATTGCACTGTATAAATTTCATCTGTGATTAGAAGCATATGCGAACATGACTGGTTATTACCCATGTATACGAGCCATGTATACATAAGTGTTTCACAAGGATGTAGTACATCTGACATCACACATATATGTGGGTGTGTTTGTCCCGTAGTTGCTTAAGTGCACAGTATACATGTTTTTGCTGTATTAATTAATAATGTTCTGGTTATAAACATGTATGGTATAGTTGTACAGCAGTATTACATTGCATTGCATAGTAGCAGCAGTATTTCACTCCACATGTCACAGATATTGGACTTGTTTTACCTTTTATGTTACAGAGGAACCAAGACATGATAGTCCAGCAGTCCAGCCGAGGAGATGATGAAGGTAGGCCCAGCACTTGAGGAAGGAAGAGTGTTTTGGTGGAGGAAGGATCAGCTGCTCCACAAAAACCTGCACAAGCTAAAACATTGTGCTATCATTTCAGCCTGGCAATAACCATGAGCAATGCCATGCTTGCTTCAGAGACCAAATGTGGGACCTAATTAGTGATGTGTTCAAGGAACAGATTAGCTTGATTGGCCAGTTTTTGGTGACATGACCCTCCCCATGAGAGAGTCTTTCATGGAAGTAGTGTTTGAACTCGTTTTTGAGCTTTAGCCCCATGAGGAAGGTCCCTTTGGAACATAAGCATGGTCTGAGTGGTCCTTCAATGTTTCATGAGACCAGCACGCCGATTGTCACATATTTTTGTACTATACATATAATTACACACATTTATGAATTTAAAGCCATATGATGGTCCTTTGAAGTTTTTATGTAATCAGTATGTGATTATCACATATTACTGCAGTATACATATAACAACACATATCTGTGCATTTACTGCCATATGACAATCATTCTTTCCCTGTTAATACTATTGCTGCAGTACCTCAGGAATACATGTAGTGATTTCACTTGCCCTGTAACCTGTCGGACCACATACCATGTGCTCCTTCTTGCCTGTGGTAGACATAACATAAATACATACAACAGTATTAATACACTTACTGAATGCAATTTTTGTGCAGGTCAGAGGTTTATAGATCCATACATAAGCACTAGGCTAGCTGCCCTTGTGGCTATTTTAAGCCTAACTAATTTTTCTTTCAAAGATGAGAATTGATATCTGTATCTTGTGATTGGGAGGTAAGTACCTTAACTGTTATTCTAACCCCCAAGTCCCAGGAAACATATAATGCTGTCATGGTGCAGCATTTGTCCTCAAACTTCTTAGCACTGTCACAGTGAGAGATAACATGCAACATGTTTGCATGGCTGCAGATGTGTTTTCCATTGAAATGTACTGATATGCTGTGTTACCACTTATTCATACATCTTCATCACGTCTGTGTGGGTGGGTAACCATTTAAAATGATGGTACCCACTAGAATGAGTCCCAAAACAGAAACTGAATGATCAAAACAACAGACTTACATATACTATGTCCAAGATACCATTTCTCAGCATATTCCCTTTTCTCTGAGGTATGGTGATCTCAAAATTCGTATATATAAGTTTGGGGGTGTGGGAAGTTTACCTTCCACATGGGGATGTCCAAGGGACCTTGACCTCCATGCAATAAGAAGTTTTAAGGAGAAAGCAATTTTCAAGATTTGCTCTTCTCCTGGTTTTCGGTGGGTTTTTTTGGGCTTTTCGACTCCCAGCATTTTGAGTGCCAACATTTCAATAGGGAGCCATGTGGATACCTATAGCATCAGTTGTTGACCTTGCTATAACATGTCCACCATAGATCAATGCCTGTTTGATGATCACATGTACTGCACATGTAACATTGTCATTAGGAATTTTGCCCATTGAATTTGAGTGATGTGGAGGTGTGGCCCACCTCTGCAGTGTTTTGCTGTGCTGTCCCACCCTTCCTTACAAGGTAGTTCTCTGCATACCTTACCATCAGTTATTCTTGATCCACCATTTGGGTACATATACAAACTATTTGCATCATTGCAGCAATATTTTTGCTTACTCTGTCACTTTGTATTGTACCTCCCTGTGCAGTTTTCTTTAAATTTTGTGTTCCTTCTTGAATCAATTATCCTCTCTCTTTTCCCAACAACACAGCAATCCTTCTTCTCTAACTAAAAAGAAGGGGGGGGCTATCCCCACAAAAAATACCATGTCTTTCTCTCCTTCCCTCTGATCTTAATTTCCCTTCTGCTTGATGTATTATCCATCTTTACCCATATCCCTTTTATTTATTTCTTTATTTCATATTTGTTTACTGGGAAATTCTGAATGGGCATGAGGCCTGGACAGATAACAGAAAAAAAAGAAATTTTTTAGAAACATTTTTTAGTACAAACAAGGAATAATATATATTTTTAATTAATAATTGAAATAGTGTAGTCAAATGATATCATAAACAAATAAGTACAGAGCATTAACTTCCTGAAATGAGCAAAGAATATTTAACAAAATGTGTGGTTTAACATAGGAAGAAATAACTGAAGAATATTTTACATTGTAGACGAAAGCATTTAATCTTTCCTATAATAAATTTGCGAACCTGAAATATGACAGCAGCTGTTCTTTTTTTGGTAGTGGATATCTTCATGTTTGGAATTTATAAAGCTGTAAACGGAGAATACAAGATATTGACATTTGGCAGGTAGAATGTTAAACACACAGACTTACACTTTCATGTAGAAATTTACAACTTGAATATAAATATCATATCTATGAGAATAAATAGTACTTTAGTGTAAGAGATTTGGTCAGGATAGTATTAAAGGCTTAGGCAGGTGAGAAAATGTTTGACAAAGTGAAAAAGCAGGATAGAAAATGCATAGAAGAGATGATAAGAGAAAGAGATGACGTTATCCTAGTGTGTTCCATACACAAGAGCCAAGATCTAAAGATGAGTTATTTTAAGAATTGTTTAAATAAATGGATGCTAGGTAATAATCTGATATCCATGAGGATTAAGTTCTAGGCTTTAGCCACAGTGTTAGAGTAAAGATCATGACCTACGGCTTTGAAGGGTTTGTAGACTGTTAGAAGATGTTTATCAGAAGAGTGGAGGGGGCAACCTCGAAGGTAGTGCACAAGTACTGAGCTAATAGAAGGTTTATATACCATGCTGGGTACTAGGAGAAATTGATTGTAGAGCAGCTGATGGATGGGGTAGTTCCAGCCAATTTAATGCTTTCAAAGAAATGCAGTGACAGTTCCTTCCTGTATGTGTATGTATGTTCTCCATGCACACCCTCATTCCTCACTCCCACTAACAAGTTTTAGATAACTGGTTAAGGATTTGCTAGTGGTGTTGTGGCATGGTATGTCACATCACCGTTTTTATTTTTGTCTTGAGCTGCTGGGCTGACTGTACAATATTCTGATTGCCTACAAATTACAGTTATGTATATATGTATGTGATATACACATATTTACTTATCATTTTTGTATGGATAACCATGTAACACTACCCACGTGCACTCTTTAATATGTGACAGTACAATGCTTCTATCACAAACACAAATGTCTTCATTATGTGTCACATTTGTGTATGCTATACTACATAACATGATACTCCCTGTCAGGACTATCCCGTTCTTTGTACTATTACTTTGCAGATACTGCTGCCATTACTTAGATGCTTTCTGTTTGAGCCACATACAGCAATTTTCCAAGGTATCCTCTCATCTTTGTCAGACTGTTCTCACCTATATGATAATTCTGCAGGCAACTTACTTTCCATATTTGATGAATGCTGCCATCTTAGCTTAGGATGTCTCATGCTTCTGTGACAATTTTTAGGAATCAGGGCTGCAGACTGTGTACATAAGAAATCCCAGTGGAGAACTAATCCAGGAAACCAGGGACTGTGAAGTAACAATGCTAAGTGGCACACGGTTATGTTTCAAACTGTTTATTCAACTCATTCTCTTTCACTGTCCAGCGAATTAATATATTTTCTGGTTTACTATCAAAATGCCAAGTACCTGTTAGATGGGAATGAGAATGTCGAACAACAGTTGGATGATTCCCAAGTACCTGTTAGATGGGAATGAGAATGTCGAACAACAGTTGGATGATTCCCAAGTACCTGTTAGATGGGAATGAGAATGTCGAACAACAGTTGGATGATTCCCAAGTACCTGTTAGATGGGAATGAGAATGTCGAACAACAGTTGGATGATTCCCAAGTACCTGTTAGATGGGAATGAGAATGTCGAACAACAGTTGGATGATTCCCATTTTGTCTAACCTTTACAAGTGTTAGTGTTCAGATTCGCAAATGCAACAGTGCATTCACATGCCTGTCTTCGGCATTCTGAATACAGATTGCGGTACAGTGGGGATCGGGAAATAGCCCTTTTCCCCACTGTAGTGCGATCATACCTCTCAACTCTCTTTTGTAGAATGTTCAGATTTTTGCCTCATATTTTTGGCCAGTTTCTCATAAAATCATGGAATTTCTGGCAAATAATTGAGGGTTGAAGTTATAAAATAATGAAAGACATTTGAAGTTCTAACTTTATATCCTTCAGAAAATTCATGCTAATTACAAACTTGTTATACTATCAACTTTCTAAGTTTGTAAGAGCAATATTTAAAAAAGTCCCTATTTTTGGGCCTTTGTTCCCCCGTTATTTGTGGCTTTGTCCAGATTTCTTGCTCGAAGAGGTTGAGAGGTATGAGTGCGATCTTGGAGTTGGACTATATTGATTGCAGGGAGTGTGGGGGCAAAGCCCCCCACATGGAGGGTGCAGGGGGTATAGACCCTCCTGCAAAAAGATGGTATTTTGTAGTGTGCATTAGGGACTTGTTTAAGTGAATGTCAAAACTGCGAATTCAATGATATTGGTGTGTGCACTTCAACATTCAGACCTACTTGATATTTTCAACTTCACACATCTGATTTGTAGATATGGACGGATTTTGTTTTGAACTTTGAGTACATGATAGTAAACCATATTTTCCATACGTAATATGCAGGAACAAGGTATTTCTAATAACTAGAGCAGGTATTTATTTTTGGGGTAGGAAAAGAAGATTATTTGTAAGTATTTTAAAAATATTTGAATGATACGAAACAACTTGTGAATTTACTTATAATTTTCATGTGATTTTTTTTCTACGTTTTAAGCAAGGTAATTTTGACAGGAAGTCTTAAAGTATTGTAGCCTTCACCCTAAAATTATGGCAAACAATAATGCCAGCAGGCACTTTCTATAACAAATTTCCATAAATAATTCTGGAAGTATTAAATCTAAAATTGTTTTCAAATTAGCACCAATGGAGAGTTATGACTGGATTATGACCCGTAAAGAATTTGTTAATGTGTTTAATAAACAAATTCAAGAAATTCAACTTGAGTGAAACTTAAGATGTACATTTTCACATCAATTTTGAGAAAACATTAATATAGAACTGGTGGTCTGGTCATAAATCTTTTTAGTTAATGAAGCTTTAGCTGTCCAGATGTACTAAAGCTTATAGAAAAATTAAAAAAAAGTAGACATAGAAGTGCAAAGTACTATACAGCTTTTTAAACTGCAACATGATTAGAAGTGCTACACACACACACACACACACACACACACACACACACACACACACACAGCAGGCAGAGGTCTCTGTACACCTCATTCTCCTTAAACTTGATCAGATGTCTTCTGGTTGAGTTCAGTGAGCTGATTCCCCACTTACTGTCTTTCACAGGAAATCTCTGCTGGTTTGGATTCTAAGTGTGAACCAGCAAATATTCCTTTATTTTGGTATATTTCTCCTTTTTTCATGTCTATGAAACCATGGTGATTATATGTATAAGTTTGGGGAGGTTCACCTATTCCATTTGGGGTATGCAGGGGGGCTTGCCACCCTTAAAAAACACTTTAATTGTATTTATTTATTTATTTATGTATTTGTTTGTTTATTTGTTTGTTTATTTGTTGATTTGCATCCAGATGACATTGAGATTGGTTGTTTTTGTCTGGCCGTAAGTTCATCCACATGTAACTTGGAGAATCAGAGTAGGAAGGCAGGCAAAAGCAAATTGTTCATTTGATCAATAAACAGTTTTTAAAATCTGTTAGACACTTCATGCTGATACAGTTTTGTCTTTTTGGGTCAGATGAAATGCCTTACTGCTTTTAAATCTTGCAAAATCGCTCTGACGTTGTTCTGTAATTGCTGCCATGTATGCTGTAGCAGGAAACTCCATTGGAGAAGCTTTGTTAAGGGTACATAACAACGTTTGTTACATACTTTCATGACATCAGAAAGGTGGATAACAAACATCTTTTTTGCAGATTTCAGAGCAAAATCAATATGCTTCAAGGACTGCAAATTCCTTTGTATGGAGTGGGTGCAAGTCATTATTTTATTGCATGCACTATTTACAGTATATGATTAGAGCAATAACAGTGGACTGGTCATTTGAATTTAAAAAAGAGCATGTTAATGAGACTGAAATTCCAGCAATCCACAAGGCAGCACAGACGTGTAAATATTTGAATGTATTAATCTGCACAATGAGGCTTCATATGGGAATTATAGAAGTAATTCAAAAACAATGACAGGTAGTAATGGTTACAAAGTGGTTAACTAGACATATCTGAAATGGATTTATGAGAGTGTATTGAAAGTACACCTGATAAAAAGTTGATATTTTAGTGGTAACCATTTGATATTCCTTGACTCATAACTGCAAGCCCCATAATTATGATGCAAAACAGAAAATATGTGGACTTACATATGCCAAGTCCAAGACTGCTCTTTTCTCAGAGTATTTCCTTTCAGTGGTGTGTGTGTGTGTCTGTGTGTGTGTGTGTGTGTGTGTGTGTGTGTGTGTGTGTGTGGGTGCATTGGTCTCTCTATTTGCATTTACCTTGCATTATGTAACAACCACCAGAATCTGGTTCATGCCTGAGGAAAAATCCTTTCATTTTTTTTTTGTTAACAAAATACTATGCAGTAATAATGATTCCTACTTCATGGCTTCTAATTTTACAGTTCAAAATAAAGGTAAACATATTAAAGACCTAGCCATTAACACTGAAGGCAGAAAAAGAGTGGCCACATGGCATATTCCTAGCATGCATCATGTGCCCAAAGGTTCCCTGAGTCACACAAGCAGCCTATGGAAAATGTCTATTATGTCACACATATGGGACATGTTGCACCTCCCGGCCATGCACAATCTCAGCAAAGACCAGGCTGTTGGTAGCCTGGCTCTGTATGATAGCACTGATCATTTGTTTGGTCATGGACACTGATACAGACAGCTCTGGGGGTGCCAATACACATGGCACATGTGGCCACCAGCACACTGACTTGCCCTATCCTGCCCATGCTCAAATGAGACTGAAGCAACCAAAGAAGACTATACCACATGGTGGACATCCCTTAACACTTAGACCTGTCTACAATTCCCTGTCCTTCAGTGTCTACCTGTGTATCAGCAGTGGGTTCCACAGGCACAGAGGCCATGTTTGCTTACTGGGTAGGGGATCTGGTTCCACATTCTCTCTATCTAGCACAGACACTGTGACTCCTGACCAGCTACATTTCACCTCCATCATTAACAGAGTCAGTGGAAGTGGTATAGCCACAGTGGAAGAGCCAGATAGTATGTCACCTGCAAAGACACCAAACAAAACTATACACACAATTAGTAACACCATCCACCACTATTTTAATGCCAGTGAATGGATGTTAAAGACTGCACATCATCATAGAATGTAATACTTTGAAGCCATCATTTTTATACATAAGAAAATAAGCTACATTTAGTGATATATAATACAGTACACATGTACCTAGTATGCATTAACCTAAAACATCGGAGGTACACAACCAGGGCATCTCCAATGAAGATTCTTGTAGCCTTCTGCAGTTCTGCTCCAATATTCAGCACCCCGTTGTGGGAAATTGATTACTTTGATCTCCCATGCAGACAGGCAAGGAACTCCTCCATCTCAGTTAAATTTTTTTTTTTTTTGGTCAGTGGACCACTTCTTGTCATCCTAGGCTTCTGTTCAAGCTGAGCAGCATGAATCAGTTTGGTGGCCCTGCATCTGACCTGCTTGTAGTCCCTGTCCTGAACACTGACATCACTGTTATCATTAATCCCATCCTTACCAAACACATCTGCTATAGGGCCCGTCAAAGTAGTTATTATGGCAGATACTAGCGTTGAACAGCCTGCAAAATAATTCTATTCTCTGCATTGAAAAACTTGCATTTATGAGGCTTTTATCTGCCTGTCATAATGCTGTATAAGGAAATAATAACATCTGAAGTAGTTAACTTTATTTGTCCATCAACCTGTGGGTATCGGATCCATATCGGATCCAAGCCGGCAGTTTCAAACAGCTAAGATCCGAGCTCCAAGCTCCTCCCCTTACCCATAATCCCCTGTCATCCCTCTCTGACCCCAGATCTCGTTTGCCGCGGTTCAAGTCAACAACTCTGAACAAGTTTCAGGTGTGGGAATAGAACACTTTGTGAGAAAAATCTTTTCTTTTCTTTATAGCAGTAAATTTTTTTGTGTGTGTGTTGCCCCTTAGATAGTTTCCAGTTGTTAACTGTGTTTGTAGTTTATTTTTTATTGAAATTACCTCCCCGTGTGTGTGAAGGCGTGTCTGTCTTTGGGCCTAGTGTAATTGTCTGTCATGTCTGAGGCCCCTAAAGCCTTCTTTTCTAAATGCACCGAGTGTGGCCATAAGCTGTCCCCAGCGGATGGCCACACTCGGTGTGTTATTTGCCTTGGGGTTGACCACCTCTCCTCAGGCTGCACCATCTGTGCAGCCTTCAACCCCAGGGCTTTGAGGGACAGGAGGTCGAAGTTGATTCTGGCGGGACTGTTGTCCCCGGACTCGACTTCGTTCTCCTCTCCCTCCATGGCACCTGCCGCGGCCACGGCAGTGCCACCTTCCATCCCTGCTCCCCTGGCTGGGACTCACCCTCCCACCTCAGGCCAGGAGGAAAGAGAAGCTAGGAGGGAGAGGAAGAAAGAGAAGCACCACAAGCGGCGGGCCGGGTCTTCCTCCTCGGTACCACCGGCCAAGCAAGCAGCTTCTCCCAGGGCCTCCGGGACTTCTCCTTCCTGGCTCCATTTACCCCGTTTTTCCCCGGAGCTGGAGGAGGAGGAGACCCGGCCGACTTCTAGGTCATCGAGGCGGTACTCCCGGCCCGCCTCGGTGGCCTCCTCTAGGTCAACAAGAAGCTTGTCCGATGCAGACATGGACCGGATGATGCGTAGGTTCCTCCAGGTTCAGCTGGCGGGGGAGCTCATCCCCTTTTTTCACCCTGATTGCTCCTTCTCTGACCCACTTCCGGGGTTCGGAGCCTTCGGAGCTGGGTAGCATGGCAGCCGGGGGAGTGTCGGCACCAATACTACCTCATACTTCGGTGCCGACGGCACCCTCGAGTTTGTCGGGTCCATTTTCGGATCCGAGCTCTCGAAGCCAAGAGCTGAGCTTCGGATCCAGAGGTGTCAGTGTGTCTTCGGCTCCATCTCAGTCAGAGCATACTTGCCCTTCGGATCTGATTGCTTTGGCGCTGGCTCCGATCCACACATCGGATCTGAGGGGACTGCTCTCGGATCCCAGAGAGAGCAGTTCTCCTTCAGCGTTCAATGTCGTGGAGTGGGTATTGTCAAGGGATTCGAGGCCCCAGGTTCCTGCTACGGTTCCACCCTGCACTCCCTCTCAGACGGGCTTACCTTCCATCACCCGGCCCCAGGGACAGCCTGCACCTACGTCCCAGATAGTTCCCTTGGAGGTACAGGATGTGGTTGGTGAGGCCTCTTCGGACAGCCCCCCCGAGGAGGTTCCTCACAAACATAAGTGCAAGAGGAGGCACTTGGACTCACCTGAGTCCTTGACAGAAGACACTGACTTAGAGGAAGGGGAAGGTTCCCCAAGGTCACCCCCCGAAGACGTTTCCTTCAGAGACATCATGGAAATGCTTCGAATTAGAGGGGGGTGGTCAGCCCAAAAACCTTCCTCGGATGAGTCTGTGTTTCTGGAGGCATTTGACGCAGGCCCATCTACCTCTTGGGTGTCCCCTCCCGCCGAACCCCTGGTAGACCTGATTACTACCAGGGCATGGAAGGAGCCGGACACTGTGGAGCCGATTCCAAAGAGACCAAATAAAGTTTTCAGCCCCCCCTTCTGATAGGATGTGTTGGAGCAAGGGTGCTCCTGTAGATGCCATGTTGGTGGCGGCCGCCACCAAAAAGGAACTAGCCCAGGAGAGTTCCTCGATCAATCCTCCAGACAAGGAGTCTCGGACGATGGACCACCTGGGGAAGCGGATGTTTGCTTCAGCCACCTTCTCTGTAAGGTCGCTGAATTATATGGCACACGTGATACAACTCCAGCGAGGTCTCATCAAAGAATACGCCGGGTCACCCCCAGAGTCCATGTCGGTGGAGGATAAGAAAGTATTCTCAACCCGAATGGCCACTCTCAAATTCATTGCGAACACCTCGATGCGGCTTCTCTCCCATGCTACTGAAGGAGCCGCTAGAGCTAGCGGAGCGGGCATTGTCTTACGACAGCATGCTTGGCTCCGCCATTGCAATTTTGCGGAACCCTTTAAGGCGTCCTTTGCTAATGCCCGGTTTGACGGTTCTTCGCTATTTGGCAAGACCGTACGCGACAAGCTGGTCCAGAGCGAGAAAGACGGGAAGATGTTGTCTGCCATCGGATTCCACTTCTCTGCTCCCCAGAGGTCCTTCTCTAGGAACCAAAAGGGACAGAAGAAGATGTGGTTCCGGAAGTCTCAACAGCCCCGTTTTGCTCTGGACCCCTCATCCTTCAGAGGCAGAGGAGCACAAGGTGGATGCCGGCCCAGAGGCAGAGGGGGACCAAAGAACTTCGGGTCGAGAGAACCCTTTTCTGATCGGCCCGTGCAGACAGATCGCTGGGTGCTTTGAATCATATCCAGAAGTTACAAGATCCCCTTTCTCAACCCCCCCCCCCAAACCCCGGAGCCTCCCCGATGTTCCATCCAATCAAAGGGAGGCAGCAGCCGCAGAAATACTCCAGCTGCTAGAAAAAAAAGCAATCCAGCACGTCCCCTCAGACCAATCCAGATCGGGCTTTTACTCCAGGTTCTTCTTGGTGCCAAAAAAGACGGGGGACTTAAGACCAATCCTCGACCTGTCATTTCTTAAGCTGTCAGTGGCCAAAGAAAAGTTCCGGATTGTCACCATGCAATCCATTCTCCCACTCCTGCAGGAGAACAACTGGATGTGCTCTATAGACCTCAAGGATGCGTACTACCACATTTTGATGGACAGGCGATCCAGAAGGTTTCTCCGCTTCAGGCTAGGAGCCAGCCACTACCAGTTCAGGGTCCTTCCCTTTGGTCTCACCACAGCACCCAGGGTGTTCACCAAAGTCTTGGCAGTTGCAGCAGCCCACCTGAGACTCCGGGGAATACAGGTCTTTCTGTACCTGGACGACTGGCTCCTGACCGCCCCCACCAGGCATCTACTGTGCTCAGCCAGAGATTACTTCCTCCACTTGGCCTCCCGACTGGGAATCACAATCAACATCAAAAAATCTCTTCTTCAACCAACCCAGATTCTGGACTTCATTGGGGCCAGGTTGAACACAAGCCTTTTGCAAGTCTTTTTAACACCGGACCAGCTTTGAACACTAAAGCTCCATGTGCTGGCTCTTCTACACTCCCTGGCTCCTCCAGCAGGATCGGTCCTGAGGGCTCTGGGTTCTATGGCGGCAACAATCAACCTGCTACCCTTAGCACGCTTGAACATGAGGGTACTACAATGGACCTTGCAGGTCCAATGGTCCATCCTGCAACATCCACTGAGCTCACCCATCCCCCTCAGCAGGGTTTGCAGGAAGGCCCTACTCTGGTGGCTCCAGTCCCCAGATCTCCAGAAAGGGTGCCCCTTCTTTATGTCCCCTCCTCTAACCACGGTGACCACGGACGCTTCTCACCTCGGGTGGGGGGGCACTGCATGGGCAGAACCATCCAAGGCACGTGGCCCCATTCAGAGACCTTGTTACATATCAATGTCCTAGAGATGAGAGAGGTGCTTTTGGCATTGCAAGCACTTCAAGCCCTTCTTCTCGTGGAGACAATTGCAATTCAGACAGACAACATGTCAGTAGTCTGATATATCAACAAGCAAGGGGGAACCAGATCCTACCCACTTTGTCGAGAGGCCATGGGAGTTTGGGAATGGACAATCTCCACCAACCGCTTTCTCATAGCGACGCACATTCTGGGTCGGTCGAACATCTAGGCAGACAGGTTGAGTCGAACCATCCTTTCCCCGTACGAGTGGTCTCTAAACCCAAGAGTAGCGAAACAAATCCTCCTCAAGTGGGGTCAACCTTGCTGCGATCTCTTCGCTTCTCCTTTGAACGCAAAGTGCAGTGACTACTTCGCTCTAATTCCCCCACCAGGGGAATCCTCCAGAGACGCTCTGGTGCATGTTTGGCCATCCGGTCTACTTTATGCTTATCCACCTCTTCCCCTAATGCTAAAATTCTTGCAGAAAACACGTCGGTTGGGGAGCAGAGTGATCCTCATAGCCCCATTCTGGCCTCATCAAGCGTGGTTCCCACGTCTATGGTCTCATTTAGTGAATCCCCCATGGATTCTAGATCCCACTCCGGATCGGATCTCTCACCCACTGGGATTAACAACCCCGAACCTGGACAACCTCAAGCTGTATACAGCTTGGCTGATCCAGTTCCAGTAATAGCTAGGACTCCCGGTATCTCGTCCTCTGTTAAGGCTATTCTAGTAGCTGCTCACAAGCCTTCTATGAGAAAGGTCTATAATAGCAAATGGAAACGTTTTTCAATTTGGGTAGAGCACAGAAACTTAGATCCATTTACAGCTCCGTTACCAGCAGTGCTAGAATTCTTGTCAACCTTATTCGACCAGGGTGCTAGTTCCTCTACGGTCAAAGTCCAGTTAGCCGCAATCTCCCACTACCATGTGGGAAGTGATCTCGGTCCCTTGGCCTCTTCCAAATTATGCAAGACCTTCTTAAAAGGCACTTTCCTCTTGAGGCCTCCTGTTAAAGATGCAGTTCCTCCATGGGATTTAACTCTTGTTCTCCAGTCTCTGACAGCTCCCCCCTTTGAGCCTGCAGCTTCGGTGGATCTAAAATACTTATCTTGGAAGATGGCCTTTCTTATTGCCATCATTTCGGCCAGAAGGGTTTCGGAGCTTCAAGCCCTTTGCGCCAAACCACCATACTTGGTTTTCCATAAAGATAAAGTTTCCCTCAGGACCAATCCCTCCTTTTTGTCCAAAGTTGCTTCGGAGCCCAATATCAATCAATCTGTTAATTTACCAGTATTCTTTCCAAATTATCAGAACAAGGGTGAATACAAGTTACATTCTCTGGACGTACACAGGCAATTGAGATTCTACTTGCACAGGACCGTTGAACATAGGCAATCTGAGCAACTCTTCGTATCCCTTGCAAGACCCTCTTTGGGCAAACCAGTATCAAAAGTTACATTGTCCAGATGGATTTTCCAATGTATACTCCTTGCATATAAAAGTTCTGGTCGACCTGAACCTCAAAGAGTCCACGCTCATTCTACCAGATCGATTTCTACTTCTGCTGCCTTTTGCTCCAGGGTGTCCTTGGACGACATTTGTTCAGCAGCCACATGGGCTTCATCCCATACTTTCATTAATCATTACAAATTGGATCTAATTTCCAGAAAGAGAGCATCCTTCGGCTTTGGAGTGCTTCGGAATATCCTTCCATGAGGACCCCCCAAGTTTGGGTAGCTGGGGACTCTGTCCCACAGGTTGATGGACAAATGAAGTTAACTACTTCAGATAAAGAAGTTATGTACTCACCATAACGTTCCATCTGAGTAGGTAAGCTTCATTTGTCAGCAACCAACCCCCCCGCCATCTCCCTAACCTATAGTGCGTCCTAGAAGAATCCCTTGTCCGTTTCTCTGGATAACTCTAGGTTAAGAGTTGCAGGTGATCCTTTGTTGTAATATGCTGTTTTACTATAGCAAACTCGATCTGAGGTCAGAGAGGGATGATAGGGGAGTATGGGTAAGGGGAGGAGCTTGGAGCTCGGATCTTAGCTGTTTGAAACTGCCGTCTTGGACCTGATATGGATCCGATACCCACAAGTTGCTGACAAATGAAGTTTACCTACTCAGATGGAACGTTATGGTGAGTACATAACTTCTTTTTATATAAGGATACAGATATCTGCGAATGTCTTACATACAAACCTTTACAGTCTAATGCACTCAATACTGCTGATTTTTTTCTGCATGTTTAGAGCCAGGTAATTTTGACAGGAAGTCTTATATACAGTATTGTAGTCTTCACCCTAAAATTATGGCAAAAAATATTGCTAGCAGAAACTTCCTATAAAAAATTTCCATAAATAATACTGGAAGTATCAAATCTAAAATTGTTTACAATTAGCAACAATGGAGAGTTATGATTGGATTACGACCCGTAAAGAATTTGTTAATGTGTTTAATAAACAAATTCAAGAAATTCAATTTGAGAGTGAAACTTAAGATGTACATTTTCACATCAATTTTGAGAAAACATTAATATAGAACTGGTGGTCTGGTCATAATTCTTTTTTAGTTAATGAAGCTTTAGCTGTCCAGATGTACTACAGCTTATAGAAAAATTTTAAAAAGTAGACATAGAAGTGCAAAGTACTATACAGCTTTTTAAACTGTAACATGCTTAGAAGTGCTACACACACACACACACACACACACACACACACACACACACACACACACACACACACACACACACACACACACACACACACACACACACACACACACACACACACACACACACACACACACACACACACACACACACACACACACATACACCCCCCCCCCAGGCAGAGGTCTCTGTACACCTCATGTCCTTAAACTTGATCAGATGTCTTCTGGTTGAGTTCAGTGAGCTGATTCCCCACTTACTGTCTTCCACAGGAAATCTCTGCTGGTTTGGATTATAAGTGTGAACCAGCAAAGATTCCTTTATTTTGGTATATTTCTCCCTTTTTCATGTCTATGAAACCATGGTGATTATATGTATAAGTTTGGGGAGGTTCACCTATTCCATTTGGGGTATGCAGGGGGGCTTGCCACCCTTAAAAAACACTTTAATTGCATTTATTTATTTATTTATGTATTTGTTTGTTTATTTGTTTGTTTATTTGTTGATTTGCATCCAGATGACATTGAGATTGGTTGTTTTTGTCTGGCTGTAAGTTCATCCACATGTAACTTGGAGAATCAGAGTAGAAAGGCAGGCAAAAACAAATTGTTCCTTTGATCAATAAACAGTTTTTAAAATCTGTTAGACACTTCATGCTGATACAGTTTTGTCTTTTTGGGTCAGATGAAATGCCTTACTGCTTTTAAATCTTGCAAAATCGCTCTGACGTTGTTCTGTAATTGCTGCCATGTATGCTGTAGCAGGAAACTCCATTGGAGAAGCTTTGTTAAAGGTACATAACAACGTTTGTTACATACTTTCATGACATCAAAAAGGTGGATAACAAACATCTTTTTTGCAGATTTCAGAGCAAAATCAATATGCTCCAAGGACTGCAAATTCTTTTGTATGGAGTGGGTGTAAGTCATTATTTTATTGCATGCACTATTTACAGTATATGATTAGAGCAATAACAGTGGAATGGTCATTTAAATTTAAAAAAGAGCATGTTAATGAGACTGAAATTCCAGCAATCCACAAGGCAGCACAGACCTGTAAATATTTGAATGTATTAATCTGCACAATGAGGCTTCATATGGGAATTATAGAAGTAATTCAAAAATGTTGACAGGTAGTAATGGTTACGAAATGGTTAACTAGACATATCTGAAATGGATTTATGAGAGTGTATTGAAAGTACACCTCATAAAAAGTTGATATTTTAGTGGTAACCATTTGATATTCCTTGACTCATAACTGCAAGTCCCATAATTATGATGCAAAAGAGAAAATATGTGGACTTACATATGCCAAGTCCAAGATTGCTCTTTTCTCAGAGTATTTCCTTTCAGTGGTGTGTGTGTGTGTGTGTGTGTGTGTGTGTGTGTGTGTGTGTGTGTGTGCGTGTGTGTGCGTGTGTGTGTGCGTGTGTGCGTGTGTGTGTGTGTGTGTATATGTGTGTGTATATGTGTGTGTGTGTGTGTGTGTGTGTGTGTGTGTGAGAGTGTGGGTGTGTGTGGGTTTGTGTGTGTGTGTGTGTGTGTGTGTGTGTGTGTGTGTGTGTGTGTGTGTGTGTGTGTGTGTGTGTGTGTGTGTGCATGGGTCTGTCTATTTGCATTTACCTTGCATTATGTAACAACCACCAGAATCTGGTTTATGCCTGAGGAAAATCCTTTCATTTTTTTTTGTTAACAAAATACTATGCAGTAATAATGATTCCTACTTCATGGCTTCTCATTTTAGAGTTCAAAATAAAGGTAAACATATTAAAGACCTAGCCATTAACACTGAAGGCAAAAAAAGAGTGGCCACATGGCATATGCCTAGCATGCATCATGTGTGCAAAGGTTCCCTGAGTCACACAAGCAGCCTATGGAAAATGTCTATTATGTCACACATATGGGACATTTTGCACCTCCCGGCCATCTTGCATACCATGTAAGACATGCACAATCTCAGCAAAGACCAAGTTGTTGGTAGCCTGGCTCTGTATGATAGCACTGATCATTTGTTTGGTCATGGACACTGATACAGACAGCTCTGGGGGTGCCAATACGCATGGCACATGTGGCCACCAGCACACTGACTTACCCTATCCTGCCCATGCTCAAATGAGATTGAGGCAACCAAAGAAGACCATACCACATGGTGGACATCCCTTAACACTTAGACCTGTCTACAATTCCCTGTCCTTCAGTGTCTACCTGTTTATCAGCAGTGGGTTCCACAGGCACAGAGGCCATGTTTGCTCACTGGGTAGAGGATCTGTATTTCACATTCTCTCTATCTAGCACAGACACTGTGACTCCTGACCATGCTACACTTTCTCCTCCATCACTAACTGTCAGTCGAAGTGGTATAGCCACAGTGGAAGAGCTAGATAGTCTGTCACCTGCAAAGACACCAAACAAAACTATACACACAATTAGTAACACCATCCACCACTATTTTAATGCCAGTGAATGGATGTTACAGACTGCACATCATCATAGAATGTAATACTTTGAAGCCATCATTTTTATACATAAGAAAATAAGCTACATTTAGTGATATATAATACAGTACACATGTGCCTAGTATGCATTAACCTAAAACATCGGAGGTACACAACCAGGGCATCTCCAATGAAGATTCTTGTAGCCTTCTGCAGTTCTGCTCTAATATTCAGCACCCCTCTGTGGGAAAATGATTACTCTGATCTCCCATGCAGACAGGCAAGGAACTCCTCCATCTCAGTTAATTTTTTTTTTTTTTTTTGGTCAGTGGACCACTTCTTGTCATCCTAGGCTTCTGTGCAAGCTGAGCAGCATGAATCAGTTTATGGCAATGCATCTGAAGTGCTGGTAGTCCCTGTCCTGAACACTGACATCACTGTTATCATTAACCCCATCCTTACCAAGCACATCTGCTATAGAGCCTGTCAAAGGTATTATGGCAGATACTAGCGTTGAACAACCTGCAAAATAATTTGATTCTCTGCATTGAAAAACTTGCATTTCTGAGGCTTTTTTAGCCTGTCATAATGCTGTATAAGGAAATAATAACTTATATAAGGATACAGATATCTGTGCATGTCTTACATACAAACCTTTACAGTCTAATGCACTCAATACTGCTGATTTTTTTCTGCATGTTTTAAGCCAGGTAATTTTGACAGGAAGTCTTATATACAGTATTGTAGTCTTCACCCTAAAATTATGACAAACAATATTGCTAGCAGACACTTCCTATAACAAATTTCCATAAATAATACTGGAAGCATCAAATCTAAAATTGTTTTCAAATTAGCAACAATGGAGAGTTATGATTGGATTACGACCCGTAAAGAATTTGTTAATGTGTTTAATAAACAAATTCAAGAAATTCAACTTGAGAGTGAAACTTAAGATGTACATTTTCACATCAATTTTGAGAAAACATTAATATAGAACTGGTGGTCTGGTCATAATTCTTTTTAGTTAATGAAGCTTTAGCTGTCCAGATGTACTACGGCTTATAGAAAAATTTAAAAAGTAGACATAGAAGTGCAAAGTACTATACAGCTTTTTAAACTGTAACATGCTTAGAAGTGCTACACACGCACACACACACACACACACACACACACACACACACACACACACACACACACACACACACACACACACACACACACACACACACCCCAGGCAGAGGTCTCTGTACACCTCATGTCCTTAAACTTGATCAGATGTCTTCTGGTTGAGTTCAGTGAGCTGATTCCCCACTTACTGTCTTCCACAGGAAATCTCTGCTGGTTTGGATTCTAAGTGTGAACCAGCAAGGATTCCTTTATTTTGGTATATTTCTCCCTTTTTCATGTCTATGAAACCATGGTGATTATATGTATAAGTTTGGGGAGGTTCACCTATTCCATTTGGGGTATGCAGGGGGGCTTGCCACCCTTAAAAAACACTTTAATTGCATTTATTTATTTATTTATTTATTTATGTATTTGTTTGTTTATTTGTTTGTTTATTTGTTGATTTGCATCCAGATGACATTGAGATTGGTTGTTTTTGTCTGGCTGTAAGTTCATCCACATGTAACTTGGAGAATCAGAGTAGAAAGGCAGGCAAAAGCAAATTGTTCCTTTGATCAATAAACAGTTTTAAAAATCTGTTAGACACTTCATGCTGATACAGTTTTGTCTTTTTGGGTCAGATGAAATGCCTTACTGCTTTTAAATCTTGCAAAATTGCTCTGACGTTCTGTAATTGCTGCCATGTATGCTGTAGCAGGAAACTCCATTGGAGAAGCTTTGTTAAAGGTACATAACAACGTTTGTTACATACTTTCATGACATCAGAAAGGTGATTAACAAACATCTTTTTTGCAGATTTCAGACCAAAATCAATATGCTCCAAGGATTGCAAATTCTTTTGTATGGAGTGGGTGTAAGTCATTATTTTATTGCATGCACTATTTACAGTATATGATTAGAGCAATAACAGCGGACTGGTCATTTGAATTTAAAAATAGAGCATGTTAATGAGACTGAAATTCCTGCAATCCACAAGGCAGCACAGACCTGTAAATATTTGAATGTATTAATCTGCACAATGAGGCTTCATATGGGAATTATAGAAGTAATTCAAAAACATTGACAGGTAGTAATGGTTACAAAGTGGTTAACTAGACATATCTGAAATGGATTTATGAGAGTGTATTGAAAGTACACCTGATAAAAAGTTGATATTTTAGTGGTAACCATTTGATATTCTTTGACTCATAACTGCAAGCCCCAGAATTATGAGGCAAAAGAGAAAATATGTGGACTTAAATATGCCAAGTCCAAGATTGCTCTTTTCTCAGAGTATTTCCTTTCAGTGGTGTGTGTGTGTGTGTGTGTGTGTGTGTGTGTGTGTGTGTGTGTGTGTGTGTGTGTGTGTGTGTGTGTGTGCGTGTGTGTGTGTCCGTGTGTGTGTGTGTGTGTCCGTGTCCGTGTGTGTGTGTGTGTGTGTGTGTGTGTGTGTGTGTGTGTGTGTGTGTGTGTGTGTGTGTGTGTGTGTGTGTGTGTGTGTGTGAGTGTGGGTGAGTGTGGGTGTGTGTGTGTGTGTGTGTGTGTGTGTGTGTGTGTGTGTGTGTGTGTGTGTGTGTGTGGGTAGGTGCATGGGTCTCTCTATTTGCATTTACCTTGCATTATATAACAACCACCAGAATCTGGTTCATGCCTGAGGAAAAATCCTTTCATTTTTTTTTTTGTTAAAATACTATGCAGTAATAATGATTCCTACTTCATGGCTTCTAATTTTACAGTTCAAAATAAAGGTAAACATATTAAAGACCTAGCCATTAACACTGAAGGGAGAAAAAGAGTGGCCACATGGCATATGCCTAGCATGCATCATGTGTGCAAAGGTTCTCCTGAGTCACACAAGCAGCCTATGGAACATGTCTATTATGTCACACATATGGGACATGTTGCACCTCCCGGCCATGCACAATCTCAGCAAAGACCAAGCTGTTGGTAGCCTGGCTCTGTATGATAGCACTGATCATTTGTTTGGTCATGGACACTGATACAGACAGCTCTTGGGGTGCCAATACGCATGGCACATGTGGCCACCAGCACACTGACTTACCCTATCCTGCCCATGCTCAAATGAGATTGAGGCAACCAAAGAAGACCATACCACATGGTGGACATCCCTTAACACTTAGACCTGTCTACAATTCCCTGTCCTTCAGTGTCTATCTGTGTATCAGCAGTGAGTTCCACAGGCACAGAGGCCATGTTTCCTCACTGGGTAAGGGATCTGGATTCCACATTCTCTCTATCTAGCACAGATACTGTGACTCCTGACCATGCCGCATTTGCACCTCCATCATTAACAGAGTCAGTGGAAGTGGTATAGCCACAGTGGAAGAGCCAGATAGTATGTCACATGCAAAGACACCAAACAAAACTATACACACAATTAGTATCACCATCCACCACTATTTTAATGCCAGTGAATGGATGTTAAAGACTGCACATCATCATAGAATGTAATACTTTGAAGCCATCATTTTTATACATAAGAAAATAAACTACATTTAGTGATATATAATACAATACACATGTATCTAGTATGCATTAACCTAAAACATCAGAGGTACACAACCAGGGCATCTCCAGTGAAGATTATTGTAGTCTTCTGCAGTTCTGCTCTAATATTCATTACCCCACTGTGGAAAATTGATTACTCTGATCTCCCATGCAGACAGGCAAGGAACTCCTCCATCTCAGTTAATTTAATTTTTTTTTTTGGTCAATGGACCACTTCTTGTCATCCTAGGCTACTGTGCAAGCTGAGCAGCATGAATCAGTTTGGTGGCCCTGCATCTGACCTGCTGGTAGTCCCTGTCCTGAACACTGGCATCATTGTTATCATTAATCCCATCCTTACCAGGCACATCTGCTATAGGGCCTGTCAAAGTTATCATGGCAGATACTAATGTTGAACAGCCTGCAAAATAATTCTATTCTCTGCATTGAAAAATTTGCATTTATGAGGCTTTTATCTGCCTGTCATAATGCTGTATAAGGAAATAATAACTTATATAAGGATACAGATATCTGTGCATGTCTTACATACAAACCTTTACAGTCTAATGCACTCAATACTGCTGATGTGGATGGATAGCTAGCTAGCTACTTAGATAGATAGATAGGTAGACAGACTTGTTTGAACAAGGCTCTGCTGAGGTGCATCATCTCTGGGATGTTTTACAAAATTCCTAAGGCTCCAAGACCAAGCAGTGGCAGCTCGTGATATCGGACTGCAGGGCCCCCAGCTGTGAACCACAATGGTACAGTCCTACAAATCCTCCATATAAAGTGAATCTGGACTGCTGCCTTACCAGTCCAGATTCAGGAAGCAGACTGCTGATTTCCCAGACTAAAAGGGGATCGGACTCCAGAGTCAGCAGTACTGGAACATTCTCAGGAAAGAGCCAAGAAACCAGAAGTGTGCATTCCAGCACAAACACAGGATTACTGAAGCTATGGGTTTACTGTTATGATTGCAGGAGAAAGCTGTGGATTGATTCTATCATCACTGCAGGTACAGGAGACTCAGGATGAAGAAGCTGTGGAGTGAAAGATGTGTGTGTGTGTGTGTGTGTGTGTGTGTGTGTGTGTGTGTGTGTGTGTGTGTGTGTGTGTGTGTGTGTGTGTGTGTGTGAAATGCCCCAGTTGGTGTATACTTGTGGCTAGATACCTGCTGGTGGTGGTTAGAGAATACCTCAGGCTTGAACCCTGTACCTTGGGTGCAGGTTACAAGAGCCTGAATTCCCTACCCACCACCATTTTTGAAACTTTTGCAGATTTTTGCCTCAAGTTTTGTTTTGTTCTGTTCCTCATAAAATCTGTGGTTTCTGAGCTTTTACTTCCTTAAATAGTTGATGTTGTCGTGGTATCATTGTTGCCTCACAGCTAGAGGTTCTCTGGTTTGATTGTTGGCTGGGGTACCTTCTGTGTGGAGTCTGCATGTCTTCCGTGGGTTGGCTCTGGTGTCCTCCCATGTTACAAAGACATGTGTCTACAGTATTTCTCCCTGGGCCTCTGCTGAAAATTGGCTTGTGTTCCAAGTCACACTTTTCTGGTTAACAAATGTTAAATAAATAAAATTGACAGGCATTTGAATTTCAGACTTCATATTCTTCAGAAAGTACATAGTAACACAAAATCTTTTATTCTTGCAATTTTCTAAGTTTATAAGTTGAATATTTGAAATGTGTCCCTATTTTTGGGACTATATTCTCTCATTATTGACTTTGTCCAGGTTTTTTGTGCTAAGGTTGAGAGCTACGTTGAGAACTGAATTCACTGAATATGTTCGATGACTGTATTCCCCTATTACTGGCTTTGTCCAGGTGTTTTGTGCTAAGAGGTTGACAGCTATTGTGAGAACTGAATTCACTAAATGGTAGCCATTTAAGTTTCATTCTTCTGCTTTTTCACAAGACAGCTAATTTGGCATAGTGGTATGTTGCTCTGACTGTTTTGCACAGGGTCCTGGGTTCTCTGACTGTTTTGCATGGGGTCCTGGGTTCAAGCTTTGGCAGTGCAATGCATGGTGGTAACACAGCATTTTATTGTAGCAACTTTCAAAGATTATACAAGCAATGTTTAAAATGTGTCCCTGGTTTTTGGGCTTTTGTCCCTCCCCAATACATTTTGTTTTTTTCCAGATTTCTTGTGCTGCAAAGTAAAGAGAGATACAGCTGAGTGTTGAGTAGATGTTACAAGGAGCTGAGAGCTACAGAGGAAGAGACATTTAGTGCTGCTTATGCTGAAACTGCTTGCATTGTTAATATCATAGCAGGTAGTGTACTTGCTTTTGATGCAGAAGGCTGTGGGTTCTCCTCCCACAGTATGTAGATGCTTTGCTGATATTGTACTGTGTTTTAAACGAGGTAGATGCTGCCGTCTTGAGAATGTCCTCTTTGGCGAAGATACCTAGGAACTATTAACCTGTCCGTTATTTGCCATCCATTTCCTATTGCAATATTACTAGCTTATCATTTTTTTAATCTAATATAGGCAATTTATTCCTCAAGAGCAACAGACTATTTGTAGATGAAACAGTGAAATATAAAGTTGTTTGCTAGCAGCAACCTCTTCATTAGTTACAGATCTTTTTAATGTGGAATTATTTAGATGACTTTTACTACTGCAGGGATTGCGCATATTTACTGATACTGGTGGATTGTAGAAGTTTGAGTAGGCTTTTATGATGGAAATGTTCTCAGTTGGGCAGTTCTGTCATTACTGGTGCATGCATTTTGTTTCATTGTTTACTGGAAAAATGTTCAAAACAATAAATTTAAAACACCATCTAACAACTGAACTGTATTATACAAGGAATATAATTTAATGCAATCAGGAAGGTGCATCACAGAACACATGTATGTTTTGTGTGCAAGGGGCCTATCATTTGAAAATAGCCCAAAGTTAATCTTTATCTGCCACTAGCCAAATGTATTTTCTTTGAATGTGGGTTTCAATGCTGTTTCAATGAATGTGAGTTTCAAGGGCAGAGAAGTTTTAATGCTGTCTGTTTTCATTGTGAGACAGCATTGCTTTGTTTAGCAGATGTCTTTGTATTTGTGCTGTAAAATGCAAAATAAAACTTTCAAATGAAGTCCAAAAGCAGTATGCACATTAGTGTTTATAGTAAATGGGGTGAAATAGCCAAGTAATGGTTCAATGGAATGGTTGCAGGGGGGAGGCTCCATTTGACCATGATTTTGTGGGAGGGAACAGTGGCAAACTCAAAGACAGCCCCAGCTGAACTATACCTCTCAACTGTCCAGATTTTCACAGAATTAATAGATTTTTGCTTCTTATTTTTGGTTTGTTCCTCATAAAATTTGTGGTTTTCTGGCAAATCATTTAGGAATTAAGTCACTAAATAATGACAGACACTGAGTTTCAGATTTCATAATGTTCAGAAAAATGCATGCTAAGGCAAGACCTGTTATTCTATCAACTGTCTCAGTTTATACAAGAGCAATTTTTAGTACTGTTTATATGTTCCCCCAATATATTTGGCCTTGTCCAGATTTCCTGCATTAACAGGTTGAGAGGTACATGCAAATAAATTGCTTTATAGAATTAGACATATCCAAACCTCTCAACTGTCCCCGATTTTGGCTCAACATGTTGCCCTTCCCCTAATAATCCTTCTGCAAAATGAAAATTTGGGAAGAAAATGTGGAGGGTTTACAATTAATAAATAACTGTAATAATCAGAGTTATAGATTACTTTTATTTCAGAAATGCATGTAGATTCTTTTATTTTGTCAGCTGCTCAAGTTAACAGTACTAATATTAAAAAAAGTGTCCCTTCTTTGACAGGTTCCCAGCTGTATTGTGTGGCTATTTTATATTTTTGCATCACGTTTTTTGGTCCATTTTTTTCATAAAATTGTGTTTTTGGCAAATTAGTGGCAAATCATTAAAGACTGAAGTTAGAAAATAATGACAGACATTTGAGTTTCTGATTTCATACCCTTCAGAAAATTCATACTAATGCAAGACCTACTATTCTATTATCTTTCTAAGTTTCTAAGAGCAATATTTAAAAATTGTCCTAATTTATGGGCCTTTGTCCCACTTCTACATATGACTTTGTCCAGATTTCTTGCTCTGAGATTGAGAGGTATGACAAATGTGTTAGGGTCATCATAGTCAGTCAGAGACATTTCAAATTGTGACATACTTGTTGCACCCCACTCCCTCATGTAGTGACTCTGGGTGGGTCCAAACAAGGCAAGGAGTTATGCAGTGTAAATGTGCAAAGTATCCCCCCCATCCAAGGTAGACACAAGTACTACAGTGGCTTTTCATCTGTCTTTGATTTTGCAGAATGTTCTGGTTTCTGTCATATTTTTATAGTGTTGATTTAGGCTTATTATTATTCAGAAAGTGCCTGTTGTTTTGTGTTTAAGTAACAATGCTTTAATCACCATCAGGTAAGCTTGTCTGAGATTGTAAGATGCAAGTAAGCTTTAATAAGCATACTGTTAAAGAGTTGTCAACATTGAAAGCCTTTCTGTTGTTGCCATGCAGAGAATACTTACATAACTAAATAACGTATAAGCTTTGGGTATTGCAATGCATATGACAGTATTTGTAATAAAGGACAGGATTACATTATTTTAAGAAGCTCATTGCATTTGTTGGAGACTTGCAGTCTTCTTTGCAGGCTTTACCTGTAAACTAAACAGAATGCCAATCTATCACGTGTGGTCCATAACCTGTGCAGTAATCCTTTAAGCAATGTATCTTGAGCTTGTTTCTTGTTTCCTTTTCATTTTTTACTTTGATCATGTTTTGCCCATGAAACAAGTAGATAGTTGTCATCAGGCAGCAGGTCTTTTTTGGATAAAAAACATTTTTACAAGTGGGGGTATCACAGAGATTGCTACTTTCAGCATGTTACTTGGTACTTTAATAAAGCTGAATATAAATTATAATTAGAACTGCAGTGCAAGGAAACGTGGTTTGACTTGAATGCTGCTTGTTGTTCTTATACTTGATTTTGACTGGCATTCCAGTAATGTATTTAAAAAGTAATTTATTTTTTCATGCCTCACAACCTTTTTGTTTCCATCTAGATATTAAGTAAGCTGTCATCCAGCCAATGCATTGAAACATTTTTTTCTTCTACACATCATTGTGTCTTGATTGGACTCTCATAATGACAGTTTGGCACCCAGGGCAGCGTATTTAATTAAAGTTACAGTTTTTATGGTTTTGAGCATAGCTCCTCCTCTTTCTGGTTGGCCGCACCCCCTCCCATTGACCCCACCCATTCATCTGCCTCCTGCAGCTGCCCTTTGATTTGAAGTCACCAGCCACCACTGAAACCAAGCTAAGGTTTTGCTTCATTTATTTTCACTTCTTTTATTGCATTTGCACTTGCCTATCATTTTTATATATGTCTTATAGCTAATTTATCACATTTGAGCTGTTTTAAAGCAATTTACTGATTAACTGCATTTCATTAGTGTTTTTAACTGTTTAATTGCATTTTACTGCATTTCATTACTGTTTAACTGCATTTTTTTATACTGTGAGTTCTGCTTTTGTCTGTAAGTGGTCAATCTGTTCTTTTCTGTGAGTTTTACTGTGTTCTTAACCCTTAAATTGAGTAGCATCGTCTGGATGCAGGTTTGCTGCACCCAAAGCTGTTTGTTTTTGCTTTCTGTGTTTCTGGCAACCATCTTGTGTTGGTTCAGGCCTATCTTCACCAGTTTGTTTGGCTCTCAGACTTCATCATTATTTCACAGATGCTCATAATGATTACTGGATTACCGAAATGTTACTTTAATTTCTGTTAATAATCTTTTTTAGTTTTGTAATGGAATATATTTAATTAGTTTTACATGTTCATTTTTATCTTCTTGTACAAGTATGCATAACCTTATTTAAAGCATAAGAGAATAGCTTGATCTTTCTAAAGAGTTTTTAAGAACAAAGATTTTTTGATTATTTTAATGAATTAAGGTCCAAAAATATTTTCTCATCCTTTTGTACTTTAGGTTTTGTGACTCGAGGCTTGTTTAATATTGCACCATTCCATTGTCTTATTTTATTTCAAACTCACTTGCTCTTTTATGACTCACATCTGTCTCTTAAAATGACTCCATGGACAGTGACTGATACCCACTGAGTTTTCAAGGCAAAGGGGGAAACAGAATCAGATTGCATAAGACATGCACTACTTCAGGATACAATTTTCAGACATAGATAAAACTCAAAATCCTAAAAGTTTCAAAAGCAAAACAAGTCCAAGGCAGAGAGTCACAAGCAGCAACTATTTCACCTGGTAAACAAATGCTTTTATCCCTTATTGGAACTTCATCAGAATATAAAAACAGTTAAGTTACAAAACTTTTATATGCACATCCATGAGCAATGACAACACTTCATTTGATGTTTCAAGAAGTAGTGTCTCCAACTTTTCCTAGGCAAAGTTGTATCACAATGCCATCTAGAGTTCGGAAGATTTAAGTGCGCTTCATCTTGACAGTCTGTAATCTTACAAGCCAGCTAGAATACTGCAAACTTTTTATATCAAACAGATTGACGCCGGGATTCACGGATGAAAAATGTCTGTGCAGGAGCAGTGTAGCCACTCCTGCATGGAATATGACCACCAAGCGATCCTGGAACATGCAGTTTTGATGTGCACGAGTGTCCCTACACTGTTCCTGCACGGAAACCCATGCTGAATGCTAATTACCTCATTTGCTGGTGAAAACTATGCAAATGAGGTGAATTAGTGATCCAGGAAGCAGGCAGGTAACCATGCAGGAACAGTGTAAGGTGCAGAAATGTATTTGGCTACTAGCCTAATACATTTCTGCAAAAATGAAAAAGGAGCCATGACAGCTCCAATAAAAGCATGGATTTAGGTTACTGGCTAAAGCTCTTGCCACCCCTATAATGCCTTTTTTAGGTAAGGTTCAAAGGACAAAACCACCACCGTAACAGATACAAGCATGCAAAATCTGAAGGTAATGCTACTCAATGCCAGAAGTCTAAACCTCAAAAATGCACTCTCTTGAGGCACTCCTAAAAATAGAGAACATTGATATCTGTGCAGTAACTTAGACCTGGTTCAAGACTCCAGAGAGCACCTCTGCAATACCAGGCTACAACTCTTACCACACTTTTTGGCCACCAAACCAAGATCGAAATGCTAAAGGTGGAGGAGTGTCCATATTCACCAAGCATATTCACACCTCCAGGCTAGTTGCCTAACACAATGCATCTGAAATTCTCCAGGTGCAACTAACACTAGGTAAGACTGTAATCCAAATTGTAGCTTGCTATAGATCCCCCACCATGCCCCACGATTCTCACTACACCTTTTTAAACATACTGGAAAATATTAAGATACAACCAAACACCTAAATACTGGGTGATTTCAACTACCCTGCCATTAACTGGGAAAACTACTCGGGTGCCAACACCTTTTCCCAATGGTTCTTGGAAATCATAAATTCCAATGCCCTGGATCAACTAATCCATTGTCCCACCAGGGGCTCCAATATCCTAGACCTGGTCATTACCAACATGGGAGATAGATGCTCCACACCAGTGGTCACCCCCCTCATTGGTCAGGTCTGACCATAAGCAAATCAACCCTGACCTCCACATCCCACCCCCACCCCCCAGTAAAAAACTTCTCCAAAGCCAATTTCATGTTACTAAAGTCAGAAGTGACAAACTTCATGGCACTCATGCAGACGGGAGCTGAAAGTTTGACTGCTGAATCCTACACTAAGGCACTGTACAACCACATCCACTCGTGCATAAATCGTGCCATCCCAAAAAGAACTAAGATGCTCTCCTCCAAAAAAAGGAAGCCAATCTGGTGGTCCCATGCCATAAACAAACTATACAACAGAAGGATGAAACTGTTGCAGAAAGGAAGAAAATCCCAGGATGCAAAAAGCGTCCTTACCAGCCTCAGTAAGAAGCTGAGATCCCTCATAAAATCCTTCAAAGTTAGTTACAAAAATAAAATTGCCAAAGATTCTGAAGACAACCACAAAGCATTCTATAGTTATGTCAAGAATCTAAATGGCAATTCTCAGATCTGGTCTGAGCTACAACAGAATGACATTAAATGTACTGATCCTAAGGATATTGCCAATATCCTGGCAGATCAATTTAGTGCCAACTTCTCCCCCCTCTCACCACCTAAAGGGCCCATCTCAATACCAAATTCTGGTATTCACAGCCACACAGGTAGAAACCGTACTCTCCAAAGCTAAGAATACAGCATCCATGGGACCAGGTGACATCCCGGGCTGTGTACTATATGAACTACAAAATGAACTGGCACCTCACCTAAGTGTCATGTTTAATCATAGCCTCAGGCTTCGTGCCCACTGAGTGGCGCACAGCTACAGTTATCCCACTCCACAAGGGGGGATCCACCTTGGAACCTGGGAACTACCGTCCCATCAGGCTGATGAACCTGATCTGCAAGGGCATGGAATGCATTATCATGGAACTTATAAACAAAGACAGTGGCAACCTTTAAACACTGGACCCCACCCAGTTTGGGTTCATGAAGGGCTGATCTTGTCTCCTGAACCTGAATGACTTCTTTGAATCAGTCTAAAAAGCTGTGGATGAGGGTAAGGCAGTCCACACAGCCTATCTGGACCTCGCCAAGGCCTTCGACACCATCTCCCACTCTGTAATCATAGATAAACTTACTAAGCTGGGCATAAATCCCTACATTACTTGATGGGTTTCCAACTGGCTTACTGACAGAACCCAGACGGTGAAAGTAGCTGACTCCAAATCCAGTTCCAGACAAGTGACACATGGAGTACCTCAGGGTTCAGTCCTGGGACCACTCTTGTTTGGCATCTACTTCTCTGAAGTACAGGCCAACACTAAGGGACTCTAGCTAACAAAGTTTGCAGATGACTGCAAACTGGGAGCCATTATTGAATCCCCAAATGATGTGGATATTCTACAAAAGGACCTTACAGAAACAGATGCTTGGTGCCAGAGCCATGGGCTCAAGCATAATGCCAAGAAATGTATAGGTATCCCCTTTGGGAAAAAACATGTACCCATGAATTACCACATAGGTGGCAGTGCACTAAACACCGGAAATGTGATGAGAGACTTAGGGACACAGGTGGACAGTGGTCTCACCTTTGATAACCACATCACCACAACAGTCAGGATATCCTTCTATGTGGCACACCTCATCACTAAGGGCTTTTCATCCAAAAAAAAGGAGGTCATTGTTCCACTGTACTCATCCCTCATTAGACCCATTATAGAGTACAACACCCCATTTGGTATGTACCTCACAAGACATCTGCAACAGCTGGAAAGGCCGCAGAAATACCTCACTAAAAGAATCACAGGCCTAAAGCAGATGCCCTATGCTGACCATCTAAAATAACTCCAGCTATACTCTGTGGCATATCGTCTACTCAGAGGCAATCTCTGCTTAACACCCAAGGCCATATCAAACCCTGAGCTGTTGGACATGCTCCACTTAAAGAAATCCCAATCCCTCAGAGCCACATGCTCCAGGAATCTAAACCTTGTCATCACAATGGAACAAAACATGCTGGAGGGATAGAATCCTGATCCAGAGACTCCCCATAATCTGGAATAGACTGCCCATACATGTCAAGCCGAGCGCCTCCTTGGCCCTCTTCAAAAGGAACCTTGACGATTGGATGGGAGATAGGAAATTCACCCCAGGGATCACGTCAGTCACTCTGCTAGACAGGGATCCAGAGAAGTAAATATTGCGGGAAGAAATATCCGAGGAATTGTTTGGCTAGGCTTGTATAGGGCCTAGGGCCGATAGCCTAGTATCAACCTTTGAACCTATGAACCATGCCAATGACCAAATATATGGCCATTGGCATGGATAAAGTGTTTAATATTTTTTTAAAAATAAATGTTTTGTTTTTTTGGCCGATCTCAGCCATTTAAGCATAGGGCAGCACCGCGCAAATGGGATTGTGGGGAAAATAATTGTGAAGAAAATTAATGTGAAAAGTCAATTTTAAGGGAAACCTGCATTTTCCCATTATACTCAATGGCAAGCAGAATAAAACAATGGCAGAGAACAGTGGCTGCTAAGAGGGAAGGCTCTTGTATAGTGCAGTAACTATGGATTAAGAGAGTGGGGTATGTTAATGTGGGGACTTATGCTGAATCACAAAGTTCTTCTAAGTGTCACATTGCACCTAACCGTGTATGTGCTGTAATACCATCATGTAGGCAGGAGGAGCAACTAACATGAAAAGGGTGTGTGTCATGTTTACTGTAAGCACATTGGAGCTTTGTTGCCCAGGTTTGTGCTTAGCTAAGCACAGCTAAGCGAGGGTGTGTGTCTGAGGCTGTATAGTCTTATTCCATGAACTGAGAAGCATGTTCGCACCCAGGGGAGGGCCATTTCTTGCTGTTTAAACTAGCTAAATGGGTCTAAGCTGCATGCCAGGGCTTAAACAGGAAGGATATAGGGAAAAAAAGGAAATAGCAGAACAAGGAAAATACAGTAAAAATCAGCAATATGGGATTCTACAACCCACAATGGGCCATTGAACATGCTCAGTAACACAGCTGGCAGGTGTCTGCATATCTGAAAATTTGAGGAGATGTAAAAAAATAAATAAAATGAAGGGCAGCAGCACAATAAAGGAAAAAGGAAGTAGAAATCATTAATATGAGACTCTTGCAACTCTCAATGGTCCATGCAAAGCGCACAATAATACAGCATACAGTTGGCAGGTGGCTGCATATCTGAAAATGTGAGGAGATGCAAAATAATAAATAAAATAAAGGGTAACAGCACAATAAAGGAGAAAGGAAATATAAATCACTAATATGGGACTCTTGCAACTCACAATTGGCCATGAAAGCACACAATAATACAGCTGGCAGGTGGCTGCATAACTGAAAATGGGAGGAGATGTAAGTAAAAAATTATTGAAAAAGGGCAACAGCAGAATAAAGGCAATCATGTGCAAATTACCACTAATACCTCTAACACTCACAGTGGCCAAAGCAAAGCCATGAGTAATACAGGTGGCAGCTGGAATGTATCATGGTCAGCTAATCATGCAAGCAGCATCTGCACACAACAGCATAAAGTATGGAAACACCTTACAGTCTGTTTTTTTCTCACAAACCCTTCACCATTGGTGAATACATGAGGGGGATTTTAACTGGAAAATTGGTAAGGGCTGCCATTGCTTTGATCCATCGGTATGTGCTAGAGGTTGACAGCAGAGATGAGGATAATGCTCACAACCGCTACAGACCAAGGAGGAGGAGAAGAGTGTTCAGATCCAGAGTAACCTACCAGGGGCTACATGATCTGGTGATAGTAGAGCGGTACAAGGTGGACAGAGTCATACTTCAGCAAATAACCGAGCTGTGCCAGACTCAACTCAGAGCTAGAACCAACAGAGGGAAACTCATCCCAGTGGATACCGAGATATGTGTAATCTTAAGAATTCTAGCTACAGGTACTTTCCAAAGACCTACCGGGGAGATCATAGGGGTCTCACAGGCATCTGCATCCAGGGTACTCCATTAGTTCCTGGATGCCATGCTACCAAATGCCGGTGAGCACATTTACTTCCCCAACACAAGTAAGGAGAGGACCACCAATATGTGTCTCTTCCACCATGTAGCAGAATACCTGGAGGTACTGGGTGTCATAGATTGCACACACATTCACATCAAAGCACCACCTGGTGAACAGGGTAGGGTCTACATAAACCACAAGGGCTTCCCCTCCATCAACTGCCAGGTTGTGTGCAATGCCCAGGGCATTATCATGAATGTGTGTGCTGGCAGCTCTGGAAGCTATCACAACTCCCACATGTGGCATTCATCACAGCTGTACCAGGCATTTGCCAGTGGGAACATCCTGTATGGCCATCTGGCGAGGGATGCTGGCTATGCACTGGAGCCGTGGATGATGACCTCCATCAGAAATACACACACACCTACTCATTAATGCCATAATGAGGCACACGTACAAACCAGGATCATTATAGAGCATGTGTTTGGGATGCTCAAGTCATGGTTCTGCTGTCTTGACATATCCGGTGGAACCTTGCAGTACTCTCCAGTCACATGTGCACACATGTTCATAGTATGTGCCATGCTACACAAAATGATCCTGCAGAAACAGCTGCAGCAGGAACAGCACAGAGAAGGGCCACACAGCCCACCACCATTGCCAAGATCCCCACAGGCACAGAGGGACTCACAGGAGGAGGCCCTTGAAGCTGCTACTGTAGGCAGATGGAGGCATGCCCAGTATGCCCTGGCCTTGGAAAGAGGCAACACATAGCACACACACTGACACTGTAGGGACCCCAGGGACTGACACCTCTCTCTGACTCGCACACACAGTAAAATGGATGACACACACATCACATTACCTGTAACTTACCATGTATAGGCAGTGTACTGTGTGCATCCAACATAGGCGGCCCTCAAGCACAATCCTCACAACTGCTGCAGGCACAAGGTAAGTCAGTCTTCTAAACAATAAATGAATGGAATAGTATGCTTTGCTAGCATATTTATGGTAATGCTGCATGCATGCAAAGGAATGGGGTGGCCTACTGGGATAGCAGCACACAACTGACAGTTATGTGGGACACCAGGAAATGTTTGGCCAAAACTGGACTCCACACAATATGCAGTAGTACCCAAGGTAGCAAATCCCACAGCAGTATATGTGTGGGGACAACTAACTGGAGATCATAGGTCATGGGCATAGATGTCAGGGTGGGGGGGGTCCCATAACCACCCCTCACACACACACAGCAAGTCAGCTGTAGAAAAACACAGAAAAATGTCTGGTAAATGCAAACAAATGGCAGCAATTTTGAATTAACCCCCTACAGACTCACACAGCGATAGCACAGCAGGACTTGCAGTTGCAGTAAGGCTATGAATGGTAAGAAATCTGAAACTCAAATGTATGCCGTACAATCTGACCTGGATTCTATGCCAATATGCCTCTAGTCCCCAAGACAGGGCACAATAGTATGGTAAATGGAACCAAAATGTAAAGCAAATATCAGCACAGTCTGTGCAAATGTATACAGTTGACAGTTGTGCCCCCCATATACCCACATAAATGCAGTAACATGTATGTTTGCAGGGAAATAACAGCATAGCACAAATTGACAGGGCTGTACCAATACATGTGAAAACATGTTGCCCATCCACAATATGCAGGGATCAATGAGCTCTGTGTATGCGTGGTTAATACTGTCTGGATCTGGCCAGGACGTTCTCCTGGCAGTCATCTTGTAGTGCCCCAGGTACAATGCTGCCTCTGACAGGGCCATGTGCAGATACCTGCAGTGCCAACTGTTATTCATGTCAGTGACACTCACTGCTCTGCCACTGACATACCTGGAAGTCACAGTGCTATGTGGAATATACTACATATTACTGACATCTTGAAGGATGTGTAGCAGAGGTGCCAAGGCTGTTGTGAATATAAGTCCTTTGTGGTACTGTTGCCAGTGGTCATTCTCAATAATCCTTTTTTCTTATGTTTGCTTTTACATATAATGGACATGCCTGCACAGTTAAATGCACTCTGTACCCACACCCATAACTCCCAACCTCTGACAGCGAGATGTCTGGACAAAAGCAGAAATAAAAGTGGAACAAAGGCACAATGATAGGCATGTGTTGTAAATATTGCCCTTACATACTGAGAAAGTTGGTAGGGGGAGGGGTTTGCAGTAGTGGGAATTGTTTGAAGGTTATGTATGCTGAAACAGTAATGTCTGTATTATTTTGTAACATCACACTTCAATTATATGTAACTAACTTGCCATAAACCACAAGTTTATGTAGAAAGGATGAAACCTCTAACCAAACACCTGGACATCCTGACAAATAATTTAAAGATGAGAGGTATGGCCACACAAGGATATGATGTCTCAGGTTAGAAAGATACCAGACAAGCAGGAGATCTCCAGCCAGTATATCACCAGTTTGTTGGACTGTTTACACAGCCATGTGTCATTACTAAACTGGCTGTAGCCACACCTCACAAATGGTCTTGTTGGGCAAGAATGTACATAGCTGCCCTCATACTATTGGTCTATGCATCATACAACTAGTATTCCTCTGGCAAAGCACTGTGATAATCTGAAGGTGTCTGGCACTAGGTAATGCCACAACACATTACAGTTTCAGACTACAGATATGTCATAAAATGTCTGCTAAACAAAACAAGCACCTTGAGGAAATTCCTGTGTACTCTTGAGACGTATGCCTGTAGCACACAAAATCCTAGACTGGAGTACACCTGTCTCTGGAATGGAGTCACACTCTAACTTTAGAAGGTCATACTGGGCATGCTCCTTCACTTAGAGAATAGTAGGACAAGTTGGAACCCACATCGTTATATATGACTGTATTGTGTATATATGTCTGTGCATGCTAACAGCTATGTACACCTCAACAGTCCCCACACATACACACACACACACACATCCGACAGGATTAGCCTCAGCTAGTTGTAGGTCTCCCATATGTGATACATCTGCTTCCATTGTGAGGCACACGCACACACACACACACACACACACACACACACACACACACACACACACACACACACACATGCACACACACACATATATTGGCAGCAGATAACATATGTCAATCATACACACACATAGATATGGGAAACTGAGAGACAGACAATGATACAGAGAGAGACACAGGGAACACAGACAAAGTGAGTCACACACATGGATAAACTGAATGACAAACAGTGATGTCTTGCTGTGGACAGTGGCATACCAGCTGTAAACAGTTGCATGTGCCAGCATAATGGTGAGCCCCATTGTGTAACAGTACTGAGGTTGGGTTTATAATATGACATCACCTGCCTGTGTGTGTTTGTGTGTGTCTGTAGGTCTAAGTATTAGGAGACTCTTCCAACTCAGTACACTTCACATTGCCCTACTTCACAAGATCTGCTGCTTTCATTCACCTTAAAAGTACCATTGGACATCGGTCACCCCAGTAAGCTTTGTAGCATGTTTGATAACTGTGTAACACTATAGTACAAATAACTAGATAGGTAGGGGTTCTAATCTCAACACTGACAAGTGTGTGTGTGTGTGTGTGTGTGTGTGTGTGTGTGTGTGTGTGTGCGTGAGAGAGAGAGTTGTGTATGTGAGAGTGAGAGAGTATGTGTTTATTTGTAGGTGAAACAGTTTTAGGCCATCCCCACCCTCAACACTTCCCAGTGCCCCACTTTATCAGTCCTGCTGATGTCATTCTCCTTTTCACTACCTTTGACCAGTTGTCAGCCCAGTAAGCTCTGTAGATGTGTGATAAATGTGTAACACTGTAGTACAAATCCCTAGCTAGACAGGGATTCTAATCTCCGATATGGCAAATGAGTGTGTGTGCGTGTTTGGATGAAGAAGCATTTTGATAAGTTTCCCACCACTGCCCTACTTTATCACTTCTGCTGTCATTCCCCTTATCATCACCTTTGGCCAGTTGTTAGCTCACTAAGCTCAGTAGTGTCTGTGACAACTGTGTAACACTATAGTACAAATCAGTAGCTAGACAGGGGCTGTAATCTCAGATCTGGCAAATGAGTGCGTGTGTGTGTGTGTGTGTGTGTGTGTGTGTGTGTGTGTGTGTGTGTGTGTGTGTACATGTGTGTATGTGTTTGTAAGAAGTATTTTGATGTCTCCCACCCACTGCTCTAGTTTATCAGTCCTGCTGATGTCATTCCCCTTATCAGCACCTTTGGCCATTTGTAAGCCCAGTAAGCTCTGTAGCATGTGTGGTAACTGTGTAACAGTGTAGTACAAACAATAAGATAAGCAGGGGTTCTATTCTCCGATCTGGCAAATGTGTGTGTGGGTGTATAAGTAAGTGTGTATGTTTGTAGGAAGAAGTATCTTGATAAGTTTCCCACCCACTGCCCTACTGTATCAGTCCTACTGATGTCATTCCCTTTATCAGCACCTTTGGCCAGTTGTCAGCCCAGTAAGCTCTGTAGTGCATGTGATAGCTATGTAACATTATATTACAAATAACTAGATAGGCAGGGGTTCCATTCTCAGATCTGGAAAATGTGTGTGTGTGGGTGTATAAGTGTGTGTGTAAGCATGTATGTTTGTAGGAAGAAGAATTTTGATAAGCTTCCCACTCACTGGCTCACTTTATCAGTCATTCTGACATCACTCCCCTTAGAGATTCATAGGTGTGTACTAGGCTAATGTCCCTGGAGCCTTTACAAGCCTAGCCCATAGAAGTGCCCTGCCATTGTGCCACAATGTTAGCTCCCAGTGCCTCCATTAAGTAGAGCTACTGGGATGATCCCTGGGGTGAACTTTCTATTACAATCCACTCATCAAGATTTCACTGGAACAGGGTCATCTAGGTGCTTTGCTTGACATGTATGGGAAGTCTGTTCCAGGGCATATGCAGTCTGTGGGTGAGGAACCTGTCCCTCCAGGATGTTGTGTTGATTGTGGTAATGAGGTTAAGGTCCCTTCTGTGTGTGGTACAGAGGGATTGGGATGTCTTTAGATGATCATTTCTAAAAGAGCTGGGTCAGACATGGCTTTGTAAGACAAACAGAGATCTCCTCTAAGTAGGTGATATGACACAGAGAATAGCTAGAGTCTTTTGCGTCTGTCTGTGTAAGACATGTGTTTAATGCCTAGGATCCTCTTTGTGAGGTACTTCTGTGGCCTCTCCAACTGTTGCAGGTGTCTAGTGAGGTACATGCCAAATGGGCCATTATACTTAATGATTGATTTAATGAGGGAAGAGTACACGGAGATGATGACCTCTTTCTTCCTGGATGCAAAACCCTTGGTAATGAGATGTGCCTCATAAAAGGATTTCCTGACCACAGTGACAATGTGGTGGTTAAAGGAGAGGTTCCTGTCAACCTGTGTCCCCAGATCTCTTGTAAGGCCTAAAGTTTTTAATGTTTTGCAATCGATATGGTAATTAGTGGGAATTGAGTTTTTACCAAAGGGGCTGATGATGCATTTTGTGATGTTAAGCTTCAGACCATGGTTTCCACACCAGTCAGTGGTCTCAGTGAGGCCTTTCTGTAGGATGTCTGCATCACTTGTGGAGTTAATGATGGCTCCCAGCTTGCAGTTGTCTGTGAACTTGGTCAGCCAGAGTTCCTTTGTGTTGGCCTGGACTCCTGAAAAGTAGATGCTTGAAGAGGAGAGTACCCAAGAGTGATCCCTGTGGGACTCCACTTGTAAATGGTTGGCAGTCTGACTTGGAGGTTGCTACATTCTCACTGTGTGTTCTATCTGTGAGCCAATTTGCAACCCCTCTAGTGATATAGGGGTTGATGTCTAGTTTGGTGGGTTCATCAATAATTCCTGACTGAGGAATGGTATCAAGAGCCTTGGCCAGATTGATGTAGGCTGTATGCAGTGTCTTACTGTCATACACAGCCCTGGTGACTGACTCAAAGAAGTCAACCAGGTTGAGCAGGCATGATCTCCCTTTCACAAAGCCAAACTGTGTGGGGTCCAGAGGTAGGGGATTACCTTTATGTTTGTCAATCAGTTCCCTGATGATGCACTCCATAGCTGTACATATCAGACTCGTCAGGCTAATGGACTGATAATTTTCAGGGTCTGTAGTTGCCACACCTTTATGGCGAGGGATGACTGTAGCAGTGTACCATTTGGGAGGGACAAAGCCTGAGGTGAAGCTGTGACTGAACAGGGCACACATATGTGGTGCCAGTTATCTTTGTAGTTCATGTAGAACACAGACAGGGATAATTTGAGGTCCCATGGAAGCTGTATTCTTGCCTGTGGACAATGCAGGTGTAACCTGGGTGGCAGTAATCCTGGTTGCCTGGCATTCTTCTGGCATTCTGATTGTTCCCCTAGGGAGGGAGAGAGGGGTAAATCTGGCACTGAATGTGTTGGCAAGAATGTTGTCAATATCTGTTGGCTCAGTATAGGAGGTAGCATTGTGTAGTAACTCAGAGCACTTCTGGGTATTGGCGTGGAGGTTCTTGATATAACCGTCAAAGGATTTGTGATTGATGTCAGTGTCTGCTGCAATTCTGCTGACATAAGCAACTTTAGATGATTTTATGAGGCATCTCAAGTTGTTGAATCTAATAAGGGAGTTTTACCACTCTTAGGACTCCACTGTTTTCTGCAACAGTTTCTTCCTTCTGTTGTACAGGTTATTAATAGCAGGGGACCACCAGATTGGCCTTCAGTGTTTGGAGAAGAGTATCATGATTCTGTTGGGTATGGCTAGTTCCATGCATTGATGTACATGTTTGTACAGCGCATTTGTGTATGACTCGGCAGTCATGCAGGTATTTTCCATTGGCATGTGTGCTGTGAAGTTAGCCACCTCTGTTCTTATGTGTCCAAAGTCAGCTTTGGAGAAGCTTTTCAAGGTGGTTACCTTTGCGAGGGGTGTTGGTGAGATGTGGATTTTCATGGTGATTACTCTATGTTGGATCTGACCAGGTAGCGATTGACTACTGTTGTCAAGCAACAGTACCATATGTTAGTACTCAACACAGGTCAAGGATGTTACTTCCTCTACTGGGTGTCGGAATGAGCTGGTCCAGGACATTGGAAATGATGAATTCCAGGAAGCATTGGGTCAGTGTATTGGTGCTCGAGTATGTCTCCCAGTTGATATAGGGGTAATTGAGCTCTCCTGGTATGAGAGTGTTGGGTTGGACCTTGATAGATTCCAGGGTGTTGAGGAGGGTCTATATTGAATGTTCGAACACTAAAAATTTCGAGTCTCATATGATCAACACCATATTATCAGATTTTTGAATGTTCAAACGTTGTAACGGAGATCTCCGTAAAGTGCGGAATGGGAAGATTTCTCTTTTCTGCACTGTAGTGCGATCTCTGAGTTATTATACTGAAAGAGTGCCCCACCCCACCCCGCTTAGAGCATTCAGGTAGGTGTTTTGTGTAGTTTATTTTTTTTATTAGATATTAGAACTTTTGAAAGTTTGATCATATGGTGTCAACCATATGACAGTTGAGCTTTCAAACATTCAATTATCTAATATAGACCCTGTTGAGGAATGTGGATTGAGAGACTAGGGACATGGATGTAGACCTATAGCAGGCTATAACCTGGATTGCACTACTACCCAATGTCAGTTGTACCTGAAGTATCTCAGATGCATTATGCTGGGATACTACACTGAATGTGTGCATATCCATTATTAATATGGAGACACCACCTCTTTTGGAGCTGTGGTCCATGTTTTGGGACTGACAAGTGTGGAATGAGTTATAGGCTGGTAGTGCAGGGGTGCTGTCTGCTGCTGTAAACCAGGTCTCCATTACAACACAAATGTCAATGTTCTCCACTTTGAGGAGTGTTTTGAGTTGCTGCATCTCAAGATGTAGATGTCTAGTGTTGAGCAGCATGACCCTCAGATTGCATATATGTATAGTTGTTATGGTGGTAATTTGATTTGGATCATCATCTAAAAAGGCACTATAGGGGTGGCAAGACACTTAGCCAGTACCTGGAAATCCAGAGGTGACAGATGCAGGCTATCTCTGGCAAGTCATCGCAGTCTGTCAATCATGTCATCACAAGCAAACAGATACTGGATCCCATGAGAGTGACAGCAGACACTTAAGCCAGTTGTTGAAGTCAATTATTTGTTGTTTGCACTGCAATATCATTCTGGGTGACAGTAGTATATTGCTCAGGGCTACTGTCATAACTGCCTGGCCCACATAATCTGAGAGCTCCATCATGTCTCTTTTCATATAGTCCATGGAGGTGCATCTCAGGTCATTCACACACACGTGGAAAATGACAGAGTGATACTTGCAGTTGTTGTGGAGTGACTAGACTTGGTGTGTTATGTGTTGGATTCTGGCACCTGATAGACAGCTGACTGTTACCTCCCCCATGTTCAACCTAGTGAGTGGGACATCTGTGTGCCTCAGTACTGAGTCACCTATGATTACTGTATCAGGCAAGGTGGTTATCCTTTGGGGCTTAGATTGAGGGGCACTCTGTTTAAGTGAGATATGTGTCCTGTGGTTTGTGCTGTGTTGTGGTGGTCGAGTGGGTTCTGTCTTGGTGGTCTCCACTGTTTGGATAAATGTCAATTGAGTGCCTCTTTGAAGGTGGGTGAGTGGCTATTGTTTGTATGTCAGAGCTGTGATAGTGGGTGGGAGGGATATGTGTTACATGTGGTGTGTTGCAGGTGTTGACCCTTCTCCTCTTGACCAGCTAGTCCAGTCTTCACTGGAGAGTGCATATCTTCCAATTTGGTAATATAGGGGTATCTCTCACAAGTCTGAGTGTTGGGAGTTTAGAGGAGAGGGTTGTCTGTGTACATGAGGCAGTTGCAACAGTGCCTCAGAATGCCCAAATGCACCAGGTTAATGGGCAAAAGCACAGAGAACTGTACCTTAATCATACCAGGACAGGTGGTCATAACTACTAAGTACTGGCACTAATCCTGTGAGGAACAACTACTGCTGATGGCTCTCAGGTGTGCTAGAATAATTGATAAAAAAACTGTTGAAGTGCAAAGATATTAGGCTATTTGAAGTGCAAGAGATAAAGAACAAGCAAGATCTAAGGGAAAACTGAAGGCAGTCTTTCTGGCACCTGTAACAGTTTACCTCAGCTGTGCAGTTATCAGCACCTTTGGCCAGTTGTCAGCCCAGTAAGCTCTGTAGCACATGCCATAACTGTGTAACACTATAGTACAAATAACTAGATGGGCAGGGGTTCTAATCTCAATTGTATTTGTTTGCGTGTGTGTGTGTGTGCATGTGTATGTGTGTGTGTGTGTGTGTGTGTGTGTGTGTGTGTGTGTGTGTGTGTGTGTGTGTGAGTGTTATACCATAATAACTAGATAGGCAGAGGTTCTAATCTCAGTTGTGTGTGTTTGTGTGCATGTGTGCGTGTGTACATATGTGCGTGTGTGTGTGTGGGGGGGGGTTTCTACCATTTTAAGTTGTGTACCACCCTGTAAACTTCCCATAACCCTACTTTACTAGGCCTGTTGATGTCATTCACCTTAGAAGTACCTCGAGAAGAGGTGAAATCATATAAGCTCCATGACGCATCTGATAACCGCGTAACACTGTAGTAGTAATGACTAGATAGGTAGGGGTTCTAATCTCAATACTGGCAACTGTTTGTGCGAGAATCATATACTGTGTGGTTTATACCATTTTGAGTTGTGTACCACCCTGTAAACTTCCCATCACCCTACTTTACTAGGCCTGCTGATGTCATTCACATTAAAGGTACCTTGGGACGAGGGGAAATCATGTAAGCTCTGTGTCGCATCTGATAACTGCATAACACTATAATAGTAATAACTATAAATAGGTAGGGGTTCTAATCTCCATACTGGCAACTGTGTGTGTGTGTGTGTGTGTATGTGTGTGTGTGTGTGTGTGTGTGTGTGTGTGTGAGTGTGTGTGTGTGTGCATGTGTGTCTTTGGGTGAAGATCATATCCTGTTTGGCTGATACCATTTTGACTTGTGTACCATCCACACCTGTTTACCACCTCCCGATGGCATTACTTTATATAGCGTGGTAATGGGATCTGCTTCACATGCAGCATGTTAAACCATTATGCAGGTCATACCAGTCCTCTGTACAGATCTCTATGGAATATTCAGATGTTTGCAACCAATATGTGGTCTGTGTCCCTTAACAATGCCCATGTATGTGATATTGTTGCCAAATCAGCCACAGTGAGTGTAGTGACACACATGCCAGCATCAGGCATCATACCTGACTGAAACATCATGCTGATACAATGTCTGCTATACTGTCACTTGTCCAGGATTGTAGGAGCAATACAAGACTCCACATCCTATTCCTGGTCGGTTATCTCACCATCCATGAAGGCATTCAGAACATTACATGTTGTAAGAGGTTGTGAGCATATCATGTGTATCAAGGTGAAAATGTAGGTTTACTAATCTGTCTATTGCCAACTGTGTTAATGTTACTGTGTGCACATCCCCTGTGTCAGTCCTTACTGTGTGTATGCAAAGGGTATATCATTTTGTCTCCCGGTTCTACCCGGTGAACTCAGGAATACATACCACAAACCTGTCATACACTGTATCATGCATGTTCTCATCAACTGCATCAGGGTTGAGTGTATGGGAAAGAAACGGTAGGGCCAACAGGTGTTGACAGATGACTATGTTGCAGTTAATGTAATGGCTATGCTTGTGAGGGACCTGCTGACAGTACTGCAGTAACCTTTTCTGTATGTATGAGCCTGTGGTACTACACAACACTGAGCTTGGCATGTCTGAAGGCTATCTGTCTGTGACAAGGGGTATGTATGCAAGATCACACTGTCTGACAACAGTGTCCCTCACACACTGTTGCATGCATACACACCTGGTACATGTACATATAAAGCTGTACCTTGCCTATGACACTGTCAGTGTATTCCCATGCTGCCATACTTCCTCTTGGGAATGTCTGCAGGGCCACAGCCTGCAGACACACAGACACCTTGAACACAAACAGAATACAGCATGTCAGACTACATTCAGTCAATGGTACTAACAGCAATAATGCATCCTGGCTAATAAAGTACCTACACCTGTATGTGTACCCATAACAAATGCAAACAGACAGCGCCTTACATATTATTACATAGCTACACTGTAGTATATTCACCCTGTGCATCAGACCCATATCAGCATGTCCATGCTTCAATGATATGGATGACAGGGATGTGTCACAGGTGCCATCATATGCACAGGGTGTGGTGTCAGTTTGCCAGAGGCATAAGCTGGGCCATACGGTTGACATCATGTGTGGTGTTTGGAGGGGTATCCAATAGATGGGCTGTGCAGAGGTGCTGTGTGTGTCTGGAGGCGACCTGCCTGTGATACAGATGTGTGTGTGTATGTATGCACACAATCACGCCATGTGGTTGCCCTACACAGGGGTATGTTGGACAGCTGTGGACCGTACATGGCATGGTGTCCAGTTCACCATCTCCAGCCATGGGCATAGGAAGTGATCCTGCCAGGGGTATGGCTGGCACCACCAGGCCCAAGCCCAGATGTAGTACTGCTTCCTGATGGTGACTGCTGTCTGCTGGATCTGTGCCCCTGATGGGACCAGACAGGACCATGTGCCCTTGGGTCTATATTATAACAACGAATGATCAGATGATTGAACGTTGTTATATCGACCCCTAAATGTCAAAAATCCAAAACAGCAAACAACCAGAACAGTGTTTTTTTTCCCCCAGGGAAAAAAATCACTGTTCCCCCCAAAAAAAACACTAAATAAAGTGGGTGGCTTCAACCCCTACACCCCCCCATGTGGGGGGCTGCACCCCCACACCTCCCTACTTAAATATACCAACCCCAAGATTGCACTACAGTGGAGGAAACAGCACAACCGGGACAGCCCACCCAGCAATTTCTTTTCCTGAGAAAAAAATTCCGGCCATTCGCTATTTTGCCAGTTTGACATGTAGTGTTCGCTCTAACAGTGTTCAATTATCTGATCGTTCTCTGTTCTAAAGTAGACCCATACCCTTGGCCTACTCCGGTGTGATGTGGACAGCAACCCTCCTTTGGTAATACTGGTGTCACTGCCACTACAGTAGTATGAAGGTGCACAGCCCTGTAGGCTCCTACCTGTTGTTGGTGCTGACCTATGTCCATGTGGCCGATGCTCATCTCCCACCACACGTTATAGCACAGACATGCCAAGGTGGAGGATTGCCAAGGTCTCACCTCACCGTCTATTCATGACCTCAATATTTTGACCTGTGCTCGCAACAAGGTCATGTATGTCACCACATAAATCAGGAAGAGTTGCATCCACCACCCTGAGTATTTGTCAGGTGTGGCATGCACTACATGCCTGTGCATCCATGACAGCTCAAAACATGCGTCTGGTGACTCCTGCTGTGGCACTTGCAACAACGGCTTGATGAGCAGTGGTCCTCCAGCGAGCACCCCTGTCCATATGCCTGTGTGAGACCTCAGCTGCACTCTGGCTATGGCCAGTGTCTACACTCACACCTGCCATAGTTACCAGACTAGCCTGCTCAATGCCACCACCTGCCAACTGTCCATCATTTCTGGCCACTGGTGATGAGGTATGTGTGGTCATTATCACTGTGTGTGGGGATGGTGTGGACAAGAGTGGGATGCCACCCAATGGCACAGATTCAGCCTCTGACAACCCCACCTGTACTTCACTATTCCTATCATCATTGTCAGAGTCTCCAGAGATAATGACATCAGTTTCCAAGCGGGAGGGACCCTGAATCAAATCGCCACCTGTGAGGGGAAGACAACATATGTACGTTAATACCTGCACTTTGACATTGGCTGGTACACACATGCACACACACACACACACACACACACACACACACACACACACACACACACACACACACACTTACAGGTGAAGTGGCACAAATCTATTACACAGACCACACATTCCCCAAATGTTGACATGCATGACAGAGAGCCCTCAACATCATGCATTGCAGCTAGCTTTACTACATGTAACTAACAATATAGAGCTCTGGGATACATGATTAGTGTTAGAGGTAATGACCCTTCTCCAGCAGAGACTACACCCATGTACACATCATTGCTGTTCACCTGTATAGCACAGTGGCAAGTACTACAGAACATACCTCACAGTTGTACAGATCCTCACAGGATATGTAGATGTCTGGCTCATATGTTTGGTATTTTCTCATAACCCCTGTGTTTCTATGATACATAACTGGGATAATCTGAGAAGTGACATCACTGATTAATGACATACATTTGCATGTCAGACCTCCAAACCAGCAGGAAATGTATGGTCACACAATTCCTGTTACACCACCAACCTTTAAGCTTACAGTGGATGCAATAAGTGTACACAACCCTGTTAACATGCCATGTTCTTGTAATATATAAGCTTAGAACACAATAACGCATTCAAATATGTTACCCACCTTTTGTGTGACATATGACCTGTGCAATCCAATTGATAAACAAACAAATGTGTTATGTGTAAAATATAATGACTGCAATATGTACAATATGGTGGTTGCATAAGTGAGCACACCCTAAAAATGTTACTTTGTTGAAGCACCTTGTAAGTGATGTACAGCATTCACTCTTCTTGTGAAGGTGTCTGTCAGCATGACACATCTTGACTTGGCATTATTTGGCCACTCTTCCATGCAAAGGTCACCCAATTCTATCAGATTGCAAGGGCAGCTCATGTGCACAGCCTTCATCAGGTCACACTGGGGGGTTTCTGTCTGGTGTAGGTTTAGGATCTGGCTGGGCCAATCCATAACCATGAGTGTGTTCAGGTGGAGCCATTCTTAGGCAGCTTTGTATGTATGTTTTTGGTCTTTGTCATGTTGAAGGCTGAAACACCTCCCCATTCTCAGTGTTCTTGCAGATGCCTGATGGATTTGGGCCAGATGTGGGTGTTATATGGAACTGTTAAGAATTACCACCACCATGACTACAGGTCCAGTTCTGGCTTTGGAACAGCATCCCCACAGCAGGCCACTGCCACCAGTGTGATTCACCATGGGGATTTTGGTCTTCAGGTTAAGAGAGGTGTTACTTGTGCACCACACATATCTTTTATTATTGTGGCTGTGAGGTCAATCCATTGTCTCATTACACCATATGGGAGACTTGATGTGCTATATTGCAAATTGTATCCACCCCTGGATGCACTTTGATGTGGGGAAATGCTTCCATCTTCTGACTCTACCCCATAGGCCAGACATATGCAGAATATGGGAGAGTGTTCTCACATGTAGTACACAACACCAGTACTTGGAAGAGATTCCTGCAACTCCTTCAGTGTTACTGTATGTCTCCTGGCAGCCTCCCTGACCAGATTTTGACATGACTTGTCATCATTTGTGGAGGGACTTCAGGTTCTTTTCAACAGCACTGTTGTCCCATATTCACTCCACCTTTTGACAGCTGTCTCCACTGTGTTCCATGGTGTATGCAAAGCTGTGATAATGTTGTTGTACCCTACTCTTGACTGATACCTTTCAAATATGAGATCCCTTTGCTGCTTTGTAAGCTGTCTGCAACCCATGACTGTTGCTGTTGCAGGCAACTGAGCAAATGTCAAGAATATCCTACTTGGACAGCAGACTGTTATTTAGTGTTACTCAGAGTGCCTTTACTAGGTGGCAGGTGTGTACCCATGCAGACTGAATGCTGTTAGTAAATCACAAGCTGCTGCAATAAAATATTATTTGAAGGGTGTGCACACATGCATCCAGCTTATTGTAAGGTAATATTTGGTGCCTAACAGATTGATTGGTTTTACAAGTGAATCATTCATGTCATAGGTCACATTATAGGTTGGAAAAGGTGTGGACTGACATATTGTGGTCTTAATTTGTATATATATATCACAAACACCTGGCATCTTAACAGGGGTGTGTACACTGTTTATATCCATTGTATGAGAGCAATGTTTCACACATGTCCCTGCCTTAGGCTGTTTGTCTCCCCATTTTGTTGGTCTCTGTCGAGAAGTCTTGCACTAACAGTTTGTGAGGTATGCTACAGGGATGTTACATTCTCTTCAGACAGGCCCCTGTGGTGACCACTGTGATGTAATGCAGCTAACTCCACCACAAGTGAACATACACATAATGCGCTATGGCTATGAGTGACAGTTTTGTGCATGGTACATTGCATGGCCTTGACATTCCTGGGGTACTGGCAAACCACAACAGAACAATTCCATACTCACCGGCTTCAGGCTGCCATCCCACATGCAGACTGGAGGGACCTACGTAGTTGTGGGAGAGAAGTATTGTCAGCAGACTCACATGTGGCATTAGTACAGGATGGATGCAGCATGTCTGCACATTTATAGTACAACCCCCAATACTACACAATTTGCTGTCCTTCACCATAGATGTGCACTTCTGTGGATTAGAAAACCCACCCACAACTGTAATCTGACTTGACACATGCAAGTAGATACTCTACAAATACAAGTATGTCTACTACACTAGTCTAGTAATCTCCACTGGGGCCTTACCTGCACAGTCTTCGTCCATTGTCTGGGTGCCACCCATCTCCAACATGTGGGGGGTCTGTACCCTGATGCTGTACTGGGATGGGTGCCCCAGGGTTGCTGAGGAGCTCCTTGGTGGGTGTCAGTGGGGCTGCATGGCTGGGCCCCCACCTGTGGCTGTGCGGTCCCTGGCCACTGCATCAGCCCTTTGCCAGGCTTGGCTTATGAGGTCATTGGAGTGATGCTGGACCTGCTTGTATGTATGTGCATACAGGCCAACATCATTTACCCTGTAGACAAGGTCATCCCGTAAGCCGGTCCACTCCCGCAGATGTTGGTGTCTCCGGCCAAACATTATGGCATGGTTTTGCAGTATGGCTTCTATGATTATATTTGTCTCATCGCTGAGAAATTTGACCTTTGCTGATGTGACATTGCAACTGGAAGACATAAAAAGGGCAACACATCACAGAACCTCATACATTTGGCAACAATATGTACAGAACCTGCACAGCTACATTGAATACTAGTAGCCACAACTCACAACTACACCATACCCCTGTAATCTATCAGCATTGTATCTGCTTGCATTGCACTGCTGGTCCTGATGTGTCATATTCCCTCCAATGAGGCCTAGTTAATTTCATAATCCTCTACTCCTCATTCATGTCTGTGTAGAGAAATGACATTGGCCATCTTCCATGTTGATGGGGCATGATGTTTGCCCTAAACCTATCTGCAGCAGGTTGGCTATAGATATGTTGTGTATGTATGTGGTCTGACTGACCACAGTTACAGGGTGGGTTGGTTTGTTGCCTCTGAGATTGCAGACATATGTGAAGATGGCCATGTGATTGGCCTTGGTGGATGTGTCCAATTTGTACTTATAGTTAGCCTTACAGTACTCCACCTGTGACCTTATATGCTTGATCAGACAAAGGCTGGCTTGATCTCAAGTTGGTGCCTGCACCTAATTTGCCCTGTACAGCCAATACAGGGACCAAGTCTGCAGTTTGTGTATTGCTGCTGTCCATCAAAGGGGATTACTCTACTTTGGTGGAGGCAGGTTTTACAAGTAAGGTATTGCTGAGTCCATACAGCTATGTTGGTGTTCATGTAGCTGTTTGTAGTAGCTATGGACTCACAGTCATAGACAGCTGGACACCTCTCCAGTTTCAAACAGATAATCATGTTTATTGTAGTACCCATGGCTGTGTCAGGCAATGCAACAACCAGTAGCTGTAGAAATGTCACTCTGTTGGATGCACAGTAACTAAGATTACACACGTGTACACAACATGTACAGTTTATTAAGCTGACATTTTGCATCCCATGTCTGTTGTTATGAGGCAGCCAGATACACCTACTCATATTGACATGTGCACAGGTAATACCTCATACACATGTCTGTTCAGTATGGCACACTGTATTCACACTCTTGCTGCCCAGTTAACCCTCTCAACCCATTAGAGCAGGGCATCTGTAGGAAGCCACACATACATGGGGGGCAATGGGACAAAATTAGTGACACTGTCTTTATATTTCTGTAACACACTTGAGTCATTCAATAGCACAATAGCCTTTTCATTGACAGATATACCCCAGAGGATGGCCAACACTCATATGGCAGGAAGAGAGGAGAAAGGCTAGGAGTGTGGCAGTGAGGGTAAGAATGTTTAATGTTGGCAGTGTGACTGGTATAGGAACAGAGCTAGCTGATATGATTGCCAGAGGAAGGTAGATATATTGTGTGTGCAAGAGATCAGATGGAAGGGGAGTATATCTAGGTGTATTGGAGATGGGTCACAACTGTGCTATCAGGGTGTGGATGGGAGGGGAAAAGGGATAGGGGTTATCCTCAAGGAACAGTATGCCAAGCATGTTTTTGGAGGATGACATGAGTGTCTGATAGAGTGATGTTTATGAATCTGGAAATTGATGGTGTAACGATGAATGTTGTTAGTGCATAAGCTATGCAAATTTCTTGTGCAATGGATGAGAAAGAGAAATGTGAAGTCAGTTTGATGACATGGTGATGACTGTACCCAAAGGTGAGAGAGTGGTGATTGCAGCAGATTTCAATGGCCGTGTTGTTGGTGAAGGGAACAAAGGGGATGAGGAAGGGATGGATATGTATGGTGTTAACCAAATGAATGCAGACGGTGAGATGGTTGTGGATTTTGCAAAAAGAATGGACATGGCTGTGGTGAATACATGCTATAACAAGAAGGAGGAGCATAGGGTGACACAGAGGCGTCGAGTGAGATGCACATGGGTGGAATATATACAATGTAGGAGGGCCAGTTTGAAGGAGATTGGAAACTGTAAAGTGGTGACAAAGGAAAGTGTAGTTAGGCAGCAGAGGCTGTTGGTCTGTAAGATGACGTTGATGATCAAGAAGAGGAGGAGTGTGAGGGCAGCACCAAGGATCATATGGTGGGAACTGGAAAAGGGTGATTGTGAGGCCGAGTTCAGGGAAGAGTTAAGACAGGCACTGGGTGGCAGTGACAATTTACCAAATATCTGGGTAAGTACAGCAGAGCTAGTAAGGGACAATGGGTAGAAAGGTACTTGGTGTGACATGTGGATGAAGGAAGGAGTACAAGGACACCTGGTGGTGGACTAAGGAAGTACAGGACAATATACAGAGAAAGAGGTTGGGGATGAAGGAGTGAAATTGCCGGAGAGATGAGGAAAGTAGACAGGAGTATAAGGAGATGAGGTGCATGGCAAAGAGAGAGGTTGCAAAGGCTAAGAATAAGGCATATGAAGACTTGTATGACAGGTTGGACACTAAGGAGGGATAACAGGACTTGTACCAGTTAGCTAGACAGAGGGCCTGAGCTAGGAAAGATGTACAGCAGATAAGGGTGATAAAGGATAATGCGGGAAACATACTCACAAGTGAGGAGAGTGTGTTGAGCAGATGGACAGAGTACTTTGAGAGGCTGATGAATGAAGAGAATGAGAGACAGAGGGTTGGATGATATGAGTATGGTGAATCAGAAAGTGCAGTGGCTTACCAAGGAGGAAGTAAGGATAGCTATGAAGAGGATGAATACTGGAAAGCCTGTTGGTCCACATGACATACCTGTGGTAGCATGGAGGTGTTTAGGGGAAATGGCAGTGTTTTTTTTCACCAGATTGTTTAATAATATCTTGGAAAGTGAGAGGTTGCATGTGGAGTGGAGAGAAAGTGTTTGTGTACCATTTTAAGAATAAGGTGGATGTGCAGAGTATTAGTAATTATAGGGGGATAACATTAATCAGTCACAGTATGAAGTCATGGGAAAGAGTAGTGTAAGCTAGGTTAAGGTGATGAGTAGTGGTCAGCATGTATGTTTTCATGCCAGGTAAGAGCACTACAGATGTGATGTTTGCTCTGAGAGTGTTGATGGAGTAGTACAGAGAAGGTCAGGAGTTGCTTTGAGTTTTTCTGGACGTAGAGAAAGCATATGACAGGGTGCCTAGAAGGGAGTTGTGGTATTGTATGAGGAAGTCATGAGTGGCAGAGATATATGTAAGACTGGTACGGGATATGTACAAGGGTGGTGTGACAGCAGTAGGGTCTGCAGTGGGAGTGACAAATGCATGTAAGCTGGAGGTGGGATGACATCATGGATCAGCTGTGAGCCCTTTCTTATTTGCAATGGTGATGGACAGGTTGACAGACAAAATCATACAGGAGTCCCCGTTGACTATGATATTTGCAGATGACATTGTGATCTGTACTGAGAGTAGGGTACAGATTTAGGAGACCCTGTAGAGCTGGAGATGTGCTCTAGAGAGGAGAGGAATGAAGGTCAGCAGGTCTAAGTCAGAATATCTGTGTGTGAATGAGAGGGAGGGTAGTGGAATGTTGAGGATGCAGAGAGTAAAGTTGGCAAAGGTGGATGAGTATAAATGATTGGGATCAACATTTCTGAGTAATGAAAGGGTAGTGAGACCAGCTATGTTATATGGGTTGGAGACAGTGGCATTGACAAAAAGGCAGGTTCAGAGTTGGACGTGGCGGAGTTACAGATGTTAGGATTTGTATTGGATGTGATGAGGGTGGACAGGATTAGCAATATGTATATGACAGGGCCAGCCCATGCTGGACGGTTTTGAGACAAAGCCAGAGAGGCAAGATTACATCAGTTTGGACATGTGCTGCAGAGGCATGCTGAGTATATTGGGAAAAGGATGGTAAGGATGATGGTGCCAGGTAAGAGGAATAGAGGAAGGCCTCAGATAAGTTTCCTGGATGTGGTGAGAGAGGACATGCAGGTGGTTGGTGTGACAGAGCAGGATGCAGAGGACAGGCATAATAGGGAACAGATGATCCACTGTGACGACCACTAATGGGAACAGCTAGAAGGAAAAGAAGGAGATGTTGTAATGTCAGTCCACAGATTTCCCAGTGATTTGCCAGACATAATACAACTGTATGAGTAAATGACTACAAATATGAGGCACACATATGGTCAGTGTGCATAACACAGGACAGTTTAATGGTATGAGTTCAATATATCACATGCAGTTCAACATACACGTGTGCAACAGTACTTTACTATGCAAATACGATGTATAGGTCTGTCACATTTCTGAGACAACCAAGTATATCATAGTTGTATTCACAAGTAAGATATGGATGTGTACAACATCCCAGTAGCTGGCCTAGCATTTTCGCAGTCAGTATTGTTAAATATACACTGGCTAAGCTTCTGGTGTCATTCAAAGGGGATCTAGTGTCTGTCAGCCTGGGACAACATGCTTGACAGGCCTCGTTGCTTCGCAAGAGACGGCTTGCACCTGTCACCCCTAGGCTTTCGAATACTGGCAAAGGCTCTTGCTGCCCCCATAGTGCCTTTTTTAGGCAAGGCTCAAAAGTCAAACCCACCTCCGTAAACAGCACAAATAAAAAAATGAGGGTTATGCTACTCAACTCAAGGACTTTAAATCTCAAAATGCACATGCTGGAAGCACTCCTCAGTATGGAGAACGTTGACATCTGTGCAGTAACTGAAACCTGGTTCAAGGCTCCACAGAGCAACCCAGCACTACTGGGCTACAACTCATACCACACATATAGGCCACAGAACATGGACCGAAACACAAAAGGAGGGGGTGTATCCATATTCATCAAGGATACCTACACCTCCAGGTTAGTGGTGCAGAATGATACCTCCGAGATCATCCATGTGCAACTAACATCAGGCAACTCTGCAATGCAAATTGTGGCCTGCTACAGATCACACATCATGACCCAGAACCACCACTCTGCCTTTCTGGAGACACTGGAAAACATGAAGGCCCTACAGAACACCCTGATATTGTGTGATTTCAATTACCCTACCGTTAACTGGGAAAACTACTCAAGTACAAACTCCCAGGTCCAGCGCTTCCTGATATTTATCAACTCAAATGCCCTGGATCAGCTGGTAAACTCCCCTATCAGAGGTGAAAACATATTGGACCTGGTCATCAACAACATGGGCAACAGGTGTTCCACACAAGAGGTCAACCCGTCACTGGTTAGATCAGACCATAAACTAATCACTCTGGATGTCCACACCACACCACCACCTCCAACCAAGGAAACCACAGTGAAAAACTTTTCTATAGCAAACATCACCTTACTTAAGACAGAGGTGGTAAGTTTCACAGCCCCCACGCTAAAGAATAACACTGTCCAAGATGCAGGAACCTTTACAAATGCACTCTATGAGCACTTACAAGGATGCATGGATCATGCCATCCCTAGCAAAACCAAGACTCATTCTCCTAAGAGAAGGAGACCATCTGGTGGACCCCTGCCATAAACAGGCTATACAATAGAAGGAGGAAACTAGTTCAGAAAAAAAGCAAATCCCAAGAAGGAAAGACATCCCTGATCAGTATTAGTAAGAAACTAAGGTCCCTCAAAAAATCCTCCAAGGCTAACTTCGAAAGAAAAATAGCCAAGGACTTGAAAGATAACCACAAAGCCTTCTTTAGCTATGTCAAGAGTGTAAGTGGCAACTCGCAGGTATGCTCTGAGCTAGTGCAAAATAGCACAAAATATACTGAACCCACTGATATTGCCAACATCCTTGCAGATAGATTCAGTGCAAACTTCACCCCCTCTCACCCCCAAAAGGGCTTACAACAATACCAAAAAAGTGTACTGTCCCAGAAATCACAGACGCACAAGTGAAAACAGCCCTTTCAAAAACCAAAAGCACAGTGCCAATGGGGCCAGATGGTGTCCCAGGCTGTGTCTTGCACGAACTACTGAATGAACTAACCCCCCACCTAAACACAGTGTTCAACCTCAGCCTCTCTACAGGCTACGTGCCCATAGAATGGTGCAAAACAATAGTTATTCCACTTCACAAAGAAAGGGCCACAACTGACCCTGGTAACTATCGCCCCATAAGCCTGACTAGCCTGGCTGCATAGCTATGGAGCGCATCATCATGGAACTCATTAACAAAGACATTGCGAACCTCCAAACACTTGACCTGACTCAGTTTGGCTTTGTTAAGGGCAGATCATGCCTACTAAACCTGGTTGACTTCTTTGAGACAGTCACCAAGGTCATAGATGAGGGCAAGGTAGTTCACACAGCCTACCTTGACCTTGACAAGGCATTTGACATCATTCCCCACTCGAGAATTATACAAAAACTCACCAGCTTGAACATAAATCCCTACGTCACGAGATGGGTTGCCAACTGGCTTATAGACAGAACTCACATGGTAAGAATAGTGGGCTCCAGGTCCGACTCTAAACCGGTCACAAGTTATGTCCCACAAGGCTCGGTCCTGGGACCCCTACTGTTCGGCATATACTTCTCAGAAGTACAGGCAAACACAGGAGGACTATGGCTAACCAAGTTGGCCAATGACTGCGAACTGGGAGCCATAAATGACTCTCCGGCTGAGACGGACATTCTCCGAAAGTGCCTTACTGAGACGGACACCTGGTGTCAAAGTCATGGTCTCAAGCTAAATGCCAAAAAATGCATAGTCATCCCATTTGGGAAAAACAAAACACCCATGAATTACCACATAGGTGGCAGCCCCCTTAATACAGAAGAGGTAATAAGAGATCTGGGGACCCAGGTAGATAGTAATCTCTCTTTTGACAATCATATTGCCAAAGTAGTTATGAAATGCTTCTATGTAGCCCATCTAATTACTAAAGGGTTCGCATCTAGAAATAAAGAGGTTATAGTGCCCGTCTACTTGTCACTCATCAGACCCATCAAAGAGTACAATTCCCCGTTTGGGATGTACCTCACAAGACACTTCCAACAGCTGGAAAGACCACAAAAGTACCTCACCAAGAGGATTACTGGCCTCAAACATATGTCCTATGCAGCCCAACTGGAAAAACTCCAGCTGTACTCAGTGACATATTGCTTACTCAGAGGTGATCTCTGCCTGACTTACAAAGCCATGTCCAACTCAGAATTGATGGACATGCTCCACCTAAAGAAATCCAAGTCACTACGAGCCACTCGCTCTAGTGAGCTAAACCTCACCACAACAACAAATAGAACATGCTGGAGGGATAGATTCCTGTCACTGAGACTCCCCATGCTTTGGAACAAAATTCCTAACTACATTAGGCAGAGCCCCTCACTAACACTCTTCAAGAGAAACCTTGACGAGTGGATGGGTAACAGAAAATACAGCCCTGGGATCACTTCATTGGCTCTTCTTGACAGACGTTCAGTTAATTAATCAATGGGGAGGTGAAAGCTAACACACACTGGCTAGGCTTATAAATACCCTCAGGCAGATAGCCTAGTACCTACCTATGAACCTATGACACTGCAATAGTAGTCATATGTGAGCTATCCATTCCTGGGGTGACTCAGAGGCCTGACCTATGATCTATGTTACTGCAGATAGACCCAGATGCTATGGCCATAGGTTCTGATGAGCAATATATATATATATATATATATATATATATATATATATATGGTTCTACCTGACTTCGTCGACAGCGCAGAAGACCGACATCGGGATCCGGAGCTCCAGAAGATCGAAATCGAAGAAGACCGACGCGAATCGCGAGTGGCAGAACATCGACAATGCAGAAGACCGACACGACGGATGACAACACCAACGCCGAGGATGCCGACATGGGGAAAGGCTGTGTGAGTATGCGGTAGTGACGGACGTTAGGGTGCGAGGCAGGTAAGTGTGGAGATTGACGGTCTGTGGGGATAGGGGTGGGTTAAGTGAGTTAGGGTTAGGGAGCGATAGGGGTGGGTTAAGTGAGTTAGGGTTAGGAGCGATAGGGGTGGGTTAAGTGAGTTAGGGTTAGGAGCGATAGGGGTGGGTTAAGTGAGTTAGGTTAGGAGCGATAGGGGCGGGTTAAGTGAGTTAGGGTTAGGGAGCAGGTAGGTAAGTGTGCGATAGTGACGGACCTTAGGGTTAGGGTAAGGTTTAGTGTGGGCTTGTAAGGATTTTGGTGTGCTTGTGTTGTGTGTGTGGTTTGTGGAATGGGGATGTGTTTTGTTTTTAATTGTTATTGTGGTGTGTGCAGTGTATGGGGTTTCGTGTTTGTGTACCGTCGGTTATTTCGTTGTCGGTTATGTGTGGTTTCGTGTTTATGGACTGTCGAATATGTGGTGTCGGTGATGTGGTTGTCGGTGTTGTGTGGTTTCGACTATGTCAGGTAGAACCATATATATATATATATATATATATGTATATAAATACAGCAAGTCTTGTTGAGACATACATGTTACAGTTTCTATTGCCCATTCTTATATACCCCTACTGCAGTCCATTACATGCTTACTTGTTTGACATACCTGTTTGTTTTATTCAAGTGTAGGTGGTTACGTCCTGCTTGGTTTTTATTTTTCATTTTGCTGTTTCTTTCACTCTCTCTCTCTCTCTCTCTCAAGGATGTAGTGTGTACATCTGTTTTACATAGGCAGCAGCTTGCCTTTTGTAGGTAATGCTCATGAACAGCTGATGGCCTGTGCACCAATTTGTGTCCTCCACTTGATAATTGCATGCAGGACAGATGTGTTGTTATTCATATAGCCAATGGCATGGCAACACACTCCTACCATTGAGTATGTCATGTGAGCATTGGCCCTTTTCCTTGCCAGTGAGGAGGACTTCATGGAGGTTTGTGAACAACAGCATCACCGAGGGTATTTGGAAATACCTCTTACAACCAAAACTGTAGAGACAGGCCAACAGAATGGGGGAGAATGGCCAGACATAGGGACATAATGTAAGTATTGCTGTTATACATTTGGATTAATGCCAGTCTTACAGAGTTTGTGTGAACATGGAGTTCCTGGGTGATTTTAACTCTGAAAGTGTTATGTGTTTGACATAACTCTCACCTGTGGGCTATCCACAGAATGGCCAAGATTTGGGCTCCTATGTTTGTTGTGTTCCTCAGACATTTTTCGTCTTTGGAAAATCAGTAGCATACTCTGGGGATTGCAGTCAGTAACTGCTAAAATTCCATTTGTGTTTCTGACCTCATATCTCTCAGAAAAGATATGTTACAACTAACCCTGTTCAACAGCATCATTCTCAGTTTATAACAGCAATATTTCAAATATGCCCCTGTTTTTGGGCCTCTGTCCTGCAATTATATCAGGATTTGTCCAGATGTCATGCAGTAAGAGGTTGATATGTATGGTATATGATTAATTAGTGCCTACATTCCTGGCATCACAATAATGTATCAGACTGCCAGACATGTTGTGTGGAATAGGCCTTATAAATGAGGGGAAAGCCTGGACATTCTGCAGGACTCTGTACAGTTGAGAGGTCTGTGTATTTCTGGCAATTGTTGACAGACTGTCAGGATTGTGTAGCAATGTAATGTTTCAATGTTATTTGGCGTGTGTATGGAGGGGCGTGGATGTATGTGTTATGGCTTCTTTTCTATCTGCCTGTGCATGCTGCTCCTGTTTCTGGTGGTCTATCAGCTGTATATATTTGTAGGGGCATACTGAGACATGTCCCATACCACAGTCAGGCATCATACTACACTGTGAATTGGGCCAGTATATGTTGGGATAGTGTGTGAGTTGCAAACAAGTTGAGATGTTTTTGTTCACACAGTCCTTAAACTGTACTGTTCCTATGGCTTACCAGTATGTCACTGTGACTGTGGTTGAAATGGTTGTGTTTATGCACTTTCACACTGGTGTCTGTTTTTCAGTGCTGTGACATCCTGTAGTGCCTGATATATTTGCCAATACATGTGTATTTCCCCCTAGCAGATTTGGGTTAGTGTTGTGTCAGTCTGACTGTAGTTTGTATAGTGCTTGGTGACATGCTTAGCAGCAGAGTGTAGTTTCCTTAATGTGATATTATGTCCAGATATTTGTAGGACGTAGTGTTGCCTGGCCCCCATAAGTGATGTATATTTCTGACACATCAAAGGGCTGATGTGAGGATTTCAGTCACTAACTAGCGGAAAGTAATTGAGTGTTGGACTTGTGCTATTTCAGTCAATATATGTTAGGACAGACACAAGGGTGTTACTGCAGCAACTGTATCAGCTTATCTATGCCAGTATTTCAGATATGTCCCTATTTCCATGGCTTTCTCCCCCCACTTTGTTATGTCTGGCCAGTTTCATTGCACTAAGTGGTTCTGAGACTACCTCAGGACTACTTCGATTGTTGCAGTATGTCCAGGTTTATTGCTCATAATTCTGGTCTGTTCCACAGATGCATTATTTTCATATCCCTGGTAAATCACTGTGATGATCTGAGGATTTCTGACAGTAAATGATGACATATATTTCAGTTTCAGAACTCACATCCTTCAGAATATATATTCTGAAGCAAATGGCAACATTCTACACTTAAAAGAGCAATATTTGAAATATGTCCCTAGTTTTTCCCCATTGCCCCCCCCCCCCCATTTGGACAGCCTTGGGCCAGATTTCTTGCAGTAAGAGGTTGGTAGGTATGGTTCTGAGGTATGATTCCACTGTATATATATATATATATATATATATATATATATATATATATATATACACACACACACACACACACATTTATATATATTTTTTCTATATATATATATATATATATATATATATATATATATATATATATGTGTATAGTTTCTTTATATATATATATATGTATATGAGTATATTTTTATATGTGTATTATCATTTATATTATGTATATTGATCTGCTGTGGCGACCCCTAACGGGAGCAGCCGAAAGAAGAAGAAGAAGAAGAATGTATATATTTGTCCATATATATGCATGTCCATAACTATATATATATATATATATATATATATATATATATATATATGTGTGTGTGTGTGTGTAAGGTCTATGTTATATATTCAAACTTTCAAAATGTCGAATACCATATGTTCAAGAACATATTGTCAATATTTGAAAGTTCGAATAGATAATAAAAATAAATAAATAAATAAATAAATATAACTGCACCCCCACACCCCTCTACTTAAATATACCAACTCTGAGACAGCACTTCAGTGCAGAAAAGGGAAATTCTCCCATTCTGCACCATTCAGCGCCATTAAAGTCAACCTTCGAACATTTGAAATGTCGATCATATGGTCTTGACCATATGACGTTCTATATTTCAAGTGTTTATTTATTTGACATAGACCCCATGTGTATATGCATAAATATAAAACCTGACTGATTTTACAGAAACTTTTCCCTACTGTTGATATAAGCACATGTTGGAAAAAGCAGTGGCAATTTGTACAGCTGAAATGATGTAGTGGTACATTGCCCTGGCTATGGGGTATAGGGCCCTGGGTTCAAGACCTAGCAGGCCTGATCATTTTTGTTTTTGCTCTTACAACAGCTTACTCATGCTTACACCCACACTAATTCTTTAAAAGAAAAGAGAAAGGGGTGATAGGAAAGTGGTGGAAAAGGGGCACACAGAGGGAAGAACAATATGAAAGATAGCTATGGATGTGCAGAATAGGTGTACAGCATGTCCATAGCTATCCATTTCTTATACAGCAACAGCTGTGCATTTGTACAGAATTTGGATATGAATTTGGGCACTCAAACCCCAGAGACAGGGGTGAGGACAACAGAAATGTGTTGTTAAATCTGCTAAGCATAGCTGAGCATTGCTAACCAATTCTCACAGTTCATTCTCATAATATACCACACTAATGACTTCATTTAGTAAGTATATATGATTTCCATTACATGACATGGCTGTATGTGCTTTCATTACAGTAGCAAGGGGTGTACATATACTGTATGGAACATGTGTATACATGGGCGTTTTCACATGTTATATGCACTAAAACATCCATTTTATACCAGCTACACTACCCTGAGTGACAAAAATAACTTATTACACATTTTAACACTGTTTTCCTATGTAAATTTCAATTGCATGTTGTATTACTCGAACATTGTACGCTTGCATGTAAAGCTAGAACTCTGACCACTACACTATCTTGGATTGGAGATTTGAGCTGTATATTTTTATTTATCACCTATTGGATATTAATATTATATTATTTATATTAAATGGAGAGTATTGAGTTTTTCGGCCATGTCAATGAAGACTGCTGTCATGACATAATGGCATACATTTCAGTTTAAGACTTGTATCCTTCTGAACATTAATGCTAATGCATAACCTGTTTTCTAACAACTTTCTGTCTGTCCTCTGTGCAGATGGGATGACACTGGTGTTCAGGCTGTGGTTGACTACACTGCAGAATGGGTCTGAGAGCCCATCCCTGTGTTCATGTTGGATGCAGCCAGGAATGATATTAGGCCTATGTGTTACATTTGTGAGAGCATTACAGACCTGCTTCCTGATCATGAGGGGAGGGGGGCAGGTGTGTACATGCACATTTGTACCTATGGGGGACAGGGGGGTGATGTTTACACTTCACCTGTCTGCAGCCTGTTGCCTATATCCATGACATATGTGTATGCAGTGTTATTGACCACCACTACAGAGCAAATATGTGTGCTGCCCCTGGAATTGCAGACACACGTCTGGAAGGCCTAGTTATTGGCCTTGGTGGATGTCTCCAGTTTGCACTCAAAGACAGCCTTAAAGTACATCACCTGTGGCCTTATTTGCTTGTGCAGAACAAGGTGACATGGCTTCCAATGAGGCACCTGTTCCTTCTTGGCCCATCCTGTGATTATTTCCACCTATGATGGTAGTTGTGTATTGCTGCAGTCTACCACAGGCATTCAGCCTACCTTGAGAGGTTTGATGTTGTCCTGTTGGGTATTGGTGAGGCCATAAAGCAATGTAGGTGCCCACATAGTATTGTGATGTGGGCCTGGACACTGCTGCTAGTTCCAACATATGGGACACCCTTCATGTGGGCCTTGCCCATTTTCCTTGTCTGTGCGGGGGACATTACAGAGGTGCAGGGGCTACAGCTTCACAGACAGTAGGTGGAAATACCTCACAGAACAGGACATGTGGAGATAGCTCAACAACATGGTGGATGAGGTTCCAGAACCGGGTACAGATTGTATGTCATTTGTGCTGTTATACACATGGAGGGTTGCTAGACTGACAGGGTTCATCTGGACATGTATTTACTGGGTGATGACATCTGACAGTGATATGCCTCTGACATACCTCTCAACTGACATGTTGTCCACAGACTGGCCAGATGTTTGCCTGTTATGCTTGGTTTGTTCCTCGAACAACGCCTGTTTTTGTGGGGTTGGTAGGATAATGTGAGGATTGTAGTCAGTAATTGTTGACATCCATTGGTGTTCCAGACATCATATCCTTCAGGGATGTTATATTACAAAAACACATGTAACACCAGCTACTGTTTTAGTTTGTAACATCATTGTGTGTGATATGTCCAACTTTCCAGCCCCCTGTCCCACAAGTATGTCATGAGTTGTCCAGATGTCCTGCACTATGAGGTGCAGAGGTATGGTATATCATTAATTACCAACTGCACTCCAGTTATAATGCCAATGACCTGGCAGACTCTTGGCCATGGTAAGCAGCGGTGGCCAGGGTTATGGTTTCACACCCTGGTGATTCTGTGGAAATCTGTACATATGACAGTTATGTATGTCTGGCCTTTGTGAACAGACTGCAAGATTGTGTAGCAGTGTTGTGTGTATATGTTTGTTGGGCTGGGTTGGGAGAGTAGCAGATGTGAGTGCCATACATCCTTTATCTATCTGACTCTACATGCTGCTACAGGTGCTGGTGGTCTATCAGGTCTGTATGCTTGTAGGGGCTGACTGTGAAATGTCCTGTAACACCTTCGGATTCCCAGTACACTGTAAATCGGGCCAGTATATGTTATTGTATTGTGTGACTGGCAATCAGGATATGTTCGTTCAGACAGTCGTTCTACTCTAGAGTTCATTTTGGGTACTGGTATATTGCTGTGACTGTGGTGCAAATGTTTTTGGGTGGACATTTTTGCACCACTCTGCTTTTCACTACAGTTCCATCCCTGTAGTGCATGCTATATTTGAATATACATGGGTAGTTGCCCAGAAGTGATGTGGGGAGTGTCATGTTGGTCTTACTGCACTTCATAAGGTGCTGGGTGACATGTTTGGCTACTGTCAGGAGATGTCCATTCTGTTACATCACTGCAGTCATACCTCTACAGTGTTCTGAGGCCTAGACACTATCCAGATGCATGGCTCATATGTTTGGTCTGTTCCCCAGACAGCTGTTGTCCTTGGCAAATCAGTAGGATACTCTGGGGAATGCAGTCAGTAAATGCTAACATCCATTGGTGTTACTGACTTTTCATATCCCTCAGAAAAGATATGTTACAACAAAGCCGGTAACACAGGCAACTGTCTACATTTATAACAGCAATATGTCCAATATACCCCTGTGTTTGGGCCTCCGTCCCCCAATTATGTCAGGCTTTGTCCAGATGTCATGCACTAAGAGGGTCAGAGGTATGTAGTATCATTATTTATTGCATTAATTCCTGCTACCATCCCAGTGATGTCATGGACCCCCAGACATGTAACAAGGAAGTGGCCATAGATATGAGTCCTGTGCCTTTACATTCTGTGGGAAACTGTACATTTGAGAGGTCTGTGTATGTCTGCCCATTGCTAAAAGACTGTCAGGATTTTGTAGCAGTATAGTGTGTACATGTTATTTGGGCTGTGTAGGGAGGGGGTATATGTGAGTATCATGGGCCCTTTTTATCTGACTGTGCATGCTGCTCCAGTTTCTGGTTCCCTATCACATGTATATGTTTGTAAATGCAGACTGTGACATGTCCTGTAACACTCAAGATTCCCACTACACTGTCACTTGGGGCAATACATATGTAGGGGTAATGTGTGAGTGGCAAAAGGGATTTTGTTACTCACACAGTCATTATACTGTCATGTTCAGTTTGCTTACTGGTATGTCACTGTGACTGTGGTGCAATTGTTCCAGGGTATGCACTTTCACACCAGTGTCTGTTTTTCACTAGTGTTACATCCCTGTAGTGCCTGTTATATTTGCTAATGCATGTGTACAGCCCCCAGAGCTGGACTTGGGTAGTGTTATGTCAGTCTGATTGTAGTTTGGATATTGCTCGGTAGCTCATTGTAGTTTCCCTAATGTTGTGTTATGTCCCCATACTCTTAGGATGTCCAGTTGTCTGGCTAATATCTTTGGTCTGGTCCCCATAACTGTTGTGTATTCCTGACACATCAGTGGGATGATGTGGGGATTGAGGTCACTAACTAATGAGAAGCAATTGAATCCTGGAATTGTGATATTTCAGTCAATATATGTTAGGACATACAGTGTTACTACATCAACTTTCTCAGCTTATCTACTGATGTATTTTAGATATGTCCCTATTTTCAGGCCTTTGTCACCCCAGTTTATCAGGCTTGGTCCGGATTCATCGCACTAAGGGGTTCTGAGCATACCTCTCCACTGCCAGGATTTTCATAGAATGTTGTGATGTTTGGACTATACTTTTGTTCAGTTCCACAATTTATTTGTATTTGTCTGATAAATCATGGTGATGATCCAAGGATTTATGTCAGTAAATAATGACATAACATTTCAGTTTCCATCCTAATATCCTTCAGTAATTGTCTGCTAAAATGCACCCTGTTGCTGTAGAAAATGTCTTCATTTGTAACAGCAATATTTGAAAATATGTCCCTATATATGTGGCGCACCCCCCCCTTTTACAGTCTTTGTACAGGTTCCTTGCACTAACAGGTTGAGATGGATGGTTCTGCACTGCATATTATATTATTATACATACATACATATATATTTTTTTCCTTCCTTTATATTTTTATATACGTACATCTATATTATGGCTCTAGCTCTACTTTTTCATATATATGTTTCATCAGACACACACACACACACACACATATATATATATATATATATATGTGTGTGTGTGTGTGTGTGTGTGTGTGTGTGTGTGTGTGTGTGTGTCTATATACAGCACATGAAAGGCTCCACAAAGCTTTCTCCCTAATGATGTATGTCTCTATTGCATTATATGTTTGAAAAAAGCAACATTAATTCCTATAGCTCACATGGTGTAGTGGTGCATTCTTCTGACTCTATTGTTTGGCATCATGGGGTTGACACATGGGATTGCTGTTTTTTTTTTTCATTAATGTTAAATGACCAGAATGCGTGATGTGTTTGTTAAAGCATTGCACATTTTCACAGCTCAGATGGTGTAGTTGCATTTTGCTGTGATTGTAGAGGACAGCATCCAGGGTTCGAGACTTGGCAGGGCTGATTATTTTGTTGCTGGGCAGAACAGGGTCTGATGGATACAGAGTGATTAAGGCACTTTTAAGCATATTATACTTATAATTTTATATTATAAAATAATATTTATATACACATTATAATTTTACGGTTACCTTCCATGACATCCCCCTATGTGCTTTCATTAAATTATATTCTTGTGTGACTGTACTGCATGAGACACTTGTGTTTATATGATGGTTTCACATCTTTTCTACACTGACATCTCACTTTTGGAACTGCTACACAACCCTGGTTGACAAAAAAAGTTGTTACATAGTTTAAATTTACTAAAATAATTTTAACAGTACTTTTACATAGGAAAATAAGTTTGTTTAAGCTATGCTAAGCAGACGACCATAATGTGCATGCCCAGTTAGCTGCACTTAAACATTCCTTAGGGTAGTGAAACAATGTATATATTATTATTATTATTATTATTATTATTATTATTATTATTATTATATTATTAGGTTATATGGGTGTGTATTGTGATGTTCTGACAACTACTTGGGACTGCAATCATGAAATACTGGCATTAACTTGGCTTTCAGGCTTCTATCCTTCAGGGACTCCTGCTGATACATATCCTGTTATCAATCAACTTTCTAATTGTGTGAGGGCAATTTTTCAGGTGTGTCCCTAATGTAGTATTTATTCCCCTCTATCATGTGTGCCTTTGTTAACATGCACTGCTGTGAGGGAATATTACCATACATTTGCTTTCATGCTTCTAACCTTACGTGATTCATACTGATGCATGACCTGTTCTCTATTAACTTTCTCTGTTTGTGGGGCGGTACTAGTGCTTTTTCACTTTTGGGGGATTTATCCCCCTATATGTGTGCATTTGCACATATTTCCTGCTTTAGCAAGTTACAAAAGTGTCATACAGCACTTTAGCAATGCAAAGGGTGTATCACAGAACCTGTCACATACTCCCTGCATTGCTTTCTTGTTGCTGTTTTTATTTCAGTGTCTGTGGACACTGAAATACTGGTATAATATTAGAGCAAAGCTCTAATATTATGCCAGTTCAGCTTAGAAAGTGCTGTGCAGCACTTTCTGAGTGCAGGTGATATGTTTAGTGTCCGTGCACTACTTGGGCACACCCCCCTTCACTCGTTCATGGCTCATGTCCATGTAGTTTAAATGGAAGTGTGCCTTCATGAATATGCAAGGCATGCTGCTGTTCTAAATGGACATGGACCACTCTGTGCAAGATAGTCATATTCTTGCATGGAGTTTCATTAATCTGGGGGTATGTTTTTATGTATATATATATATATATATATATAAAGAGTAGTTTCTGTGAAAAATCTTAAATAAAAAAATAAAAATCACATTAAAATGAATATATAATTCTTGAACCCTGTAAACCATAACTATGTTAAAATCATATGCATAAAATTGCTTCAAAAAACCTAATACCTAAAAATAACAACATTCAATGCATACTATGAGATGGTATAAGATATTAAAACCAATGGTAATGGGCAATAGGGGCATTCAAATAAAGAGTATATAAAATGTATATCATACGTCGTCTCCCTGAAGGAGCTTGAATGGAGGAAAAAAGATGTGTGTATTAAATATAAAGTTCACGTAGATAACTTTATTTGTTAACGTGTTGTGCATTTAAAATATAAAAGGGGCGCTTAAAGTGCAAACCCATATCAAAGGGCCAGAGGCATTATGGTACCATATGCCCCTACCTCTATTTCATTACCTAGTCAATGCTTTAAAATTTAAAAGGGATGCATTGGCACAATACTCATTAAGTCCAGGCCAACCATGGGCATTCAAAGCTGATTGCCAATATAATTCCTTTAGTTACAGTAACTGTACCCATGGATGTCCTTTCATTCCCTCCTTTAATCCTTCCTTAACTACAAACTTAAATATGTGACTTTCATTGTTCAAAATGTGTATGGCCAAGGCATTATTGGGGTTCCTTTTATAGATGTTATACTGGTGTTTGTAAATTCTTTCCTTCAATCTATGCTCAGTTTTACCTATATAAAAACATGGGCACTGTTGGCATAATGCCACGGACCCTCCTAGAATTGCAGTCAAAATTTGACCTAACTTTGAATTAATTGCCTTTAATAAGAAACGCGTCACATACTAGAATGAATTTACATTGGGAACAGAACTCACATTTCTTCATACGACATACCCAATACATAATTTCTTTAGATGTGTGTTCCAAAATTTCCTTCAGATTCCTATCTCTTTTAAATGCAAAACAGGGTTTGTGTCTTAACTTCTCTCTCAAAGTGGGATTTTCACAAATAATCTCACAGTTTCTTTCAATAATCTGTTTAAGTGTTCTGTGGTCCATATTAAAGGTAGTTATGAAATTCATGGAGTAATGAGGTCTGATCATCTCCCCCATTACATCCCCCTCCACTTCATAGGTTTCTTGGGTTCATAGGTAGCTACTAGGCTATCTGCCCGAGGGCATGTATAAGCCTAGCCAGAGTGTGTCAGCTTTCGCCACCCCATTGATTAATTAACTGAGCCTCTGTCAAGAAGTGCTAATGAAGTGATCCCAGGGCTGTATTTTCTGTTACCCATTCACTCGTCAAGGTTTCTCTTGAAGAGTGTTAGTGAGGGGCTCTGCCTAATGTAGTTAGGAATTTTGTTCCAAAGCATGGGGAGTCTCTGTGTCAGGAATCTATCCCTCCAGCATGTTCTATTTATTAATATGGTGAGGTTTAGCTCACTAGAGTGAGTGGCTCGCAGTGACTTGGATTACTTTAGGTGGAGCATGTCCATCAATTCTGAGTTGGACATGGCTCTGTAAGTCAGGCAGAGATGACCTCTGAGTAAGCGATATGCCACTGAGTACAGCTGGAGTTTTTCCAGTCTGGCTGTATAGGACATATGTTTGAGACCAGTAATCCTCTTGGTGAGGTACTTTTGTGGTCTTTCCAGCTGTTGGAAGTGTCTTGTGAGATACATCCCAAATGGGGCATTGTACTCTATAATGGGTCTGATGAGTGACAAGTAGAGGGGCACTATAACCTCTTTATTTCTAGATGTGAACCCTTTAGTAATTAGATGGGCTACATAGAAGGATTTCCTAACTACTTTGGCAATATGATTGTCAAAGGAGAGATTACTATCTACCTGGGTCCCCAGATCTCTTATTACCTCTTCTGTATTAACGGGGCTGTCACCTATGTGGTAATTCATGGGTGCTTTGTTTTTCCCAAACAGGATGACTATGCATTTTTTGGCATTTAGCTTGAGACCATGACTTTGACACCAGGTGTCCGTCTCAGTAAGGCTCTTTTGGAGAATGTCCGTGTCACCCGGAGAGTCAATTATGGCTTCCAGTTTGCAGTCATTGGTGAACTTGGTTAGCCATAATCATCCTGTGTTTTTCTGTACTTCTGAGAAGTATACGCCGAACAGTAGGGGTCCCGGGACCGAGCTATGTGGGATACAGTTTAGAGTTGGACCTGGAGCCCGCTATTCTTACTGTGTGAGTTCTGTCTGTAAGCCAGTTGGCAACCCATCTCGTGACATAGGGGTTTATTTTCAGGCTGGTGAGTTTTTCTATAATTCCCGAGTGGGGAATGGTGTCACAAGCCTTGGCGAGGTCAAGGTAGGCTGTGTGAACTACCTTGCCCTCATCTATGGCCTTGGTGACTGTCTCAAAGAAGTCAACCAGGTTTAGTAGGCATGATCTACCCTTAACAAAGCCGAACTGCATCGGGTCAAGTGTTTGGAGGTTCCCAATGTCTTTGCTAATGAGTTTCATGATGATGTGCTCCATAGCCTTGCTGACCAGGCCAGTCAGGCTTATGGGGCAATAGTTACCAGGGTCAGTTGTAGCCCCTCCTTTGTGGAGCAGAATAACCATTGCTGTGCGCCATTCTATGGGCACTTAGCCTGTGGAGAGGCTGAGGCTGAACAGTGTGTTTAGGTGGGGGATTAGTTTGTTCTGTAGTTTGTGCAAGACGCAGCCTGGGACACCATCTGGCCCCATTGACGCTGTGCTTTTGGCTTTTGAAAGGGCTGTTTTCACCTGTGCATCTGTGATTTCTGGGAAACTACACTTTTCTGGAATTGTTGTGAGCCATTTTGGGGGTGAGAGGGAAGTGAAGTTTGTACTGAATCTATTTGCCAGCATATTGGCAATATCAGAGGGTTCAGTATATTTTGTGCTATTTTGCACTAGCTCAGAGCATATCTGTGAGTTGCCACTTAGATTCTTGACATAGCTAAAGAAGGCTTTGTGGTTACCTTTTGAATCCTTGGCTATTTTTCTTTCGAACTTAGCCTTGGAGGATTTTATGAGGGACCTTAGTTTCTTACTGATACTGATCAGGGATGTCTTTCCTTCTTGGGATTTGCTTTTTTTCTGAACTAGTTTCCTCCTTCTGTTGTATAGCCTGTTTATGGCAGGGGTCCAGCAGACTGGTTTCCTTCTCTTAGGGGAGTGAGTCTTTGTTTTGCTAGGGATGGCATGATCCATGCATCCTTGTAGGTGCTCATAGAGTGCATTTGTAAAGATTCCTGCATCTTGGACACTGTTATCCTTTAGCGTGGGGGCTGTGAAACTTACCACCTATGTCTTAAGTAAGGCGAAGTTTGCTATAGAAAAGTTTTTCACTGCTGTTTCCTTGGTTGGAGGTGGTGGTGTGGTGTGGACATCCAGAGTGATTAGTTTATTGTCTGATCTAACCAGTGACAGGTTGACCTCTGGTGTGGAACACCTGTTGCCCATGTTGGTGATGACCAGGTCCAATATGTTTTCACCTCTGGTAGAGGAGTTTACCAGATGATCCAGGGCATTTGAGTTGATAAATTCCAGGAAGCACTGGACCTGGGGATTTGTACTTGATTAGTTTTCCCAGTTAACAGTAGGGTAATTGAAATCGCCCAATATCAGGGTGTTCGATGGGGCCTTCATGTTTTCCAGTGTCTCCAGAAAGGTGGAGTGGTGGTCCTGGGTCATGGAGGGTGATCTGTAGCAGGCCACAATTTGCATTGCAGATTTTCCTGATGTTAGTTGCACATGGATGATCTCGGAGGTATCATGCTGCACCACTAACCTGGAGGTGTAGGTATCCTTGATGAATATGGATACACCCCCTCCTTTTGTGTTTCGGTCCATGTTCTGTGGCCGGAATGTGTGGTATGAGTTGTAGCCCAGTAGTGCTGAGGTGCTCTGTGGAGCCTTGAACCAGGTTTCAGTTACTGCACAGATGTCGATGTTCTCCATACTGAGCAGTGCTTCGAGCTCATGCATTTTGAGATTTAAACTCCTGGCGTTGAGTAACATAACCCTCAGTTTTTTATTTGTGCTGTTTACGGAGGTGGGTTTGACTTTTGAGCCTTGCCTATAAAAGGCACTATGGGGGCAGCAAGAGCCTTGGCCAGTATTCAAAAGCCTAGGGGTGACAGGTGCAAGCCATCTCTTGTGAAGCAATGAGGCATGTCGAGCATGTCGTCCCAGGCTGACAGACACTGGATCCCCTTTGAATGACACCAGAAGCTTAGCCAATTGTTGAAATTGATCATTTTTTCTTTGTACTGCGGTATCATTCTTGGTGATGGCAGGATGCTACTCAGGGTCAGGGTCATACCCGCCTGGGCTACATGATCAGAGAGCTCTTCCATGTCTCTTTTCATGTAGTCCAGGGAGGTACTTCTCAGATCATTCACAACAACATGAACAATGACAGAGTCATATTTGTACTTGTTCTGGAGTGACCTGAGTGCTTGTGTTATGTGGCGGATTCTGGCTCCCGACAGGCAGCTAACAGTAACCTTCTCCTTGTCCAGCCTAGTGAGTGGGACGTCAGTGTGCCTGACTATAGAGTTGCCTATTACTAGTGTGTTAGGTATGTTATTTCACCTTAAGGGCTGTGATCGTGCGGCACACTGATTTTGTGTTTTATGTGTTGTCTGGTTTGTGACAGGAAGTGCAGGTTTTTTGGGTGTCTGCTTTGGAGGTCTGTGATGCCTTTACATGTTTTTATTTAGAGCCTCCGAGTATGATTTTGTGTATTTATGTGTATTTTTTGCCAGTGCTGGTTTAGTATGTCTATGTGAGGCTGGAGGTGTGGTGCAAGTGTTAACCTTCTCCTCATGACTGCCTGTTCCAATCTTAGGAGGAGAGAGCTTAGCCTCCAATTTAGCTATATAATTGCATCTCTTGCTTATGTTAATGTTTTGTGGTAGGAGGAGAGGGTTGTCTGTGTACATGAGGCAGTTGTAACATTGCCTCAGGATACCCAGGTTCACCAGCTGGACTGGAAAGTATACCTGAAATTGCCCTTTGGTCATGCCTGAATAGTAGGGTGAGCTGCTTAGTCGCTTGGTTGGTGAGGGGTGAATAATGAGCCTTGCCCTGCTGGGCAATTAAGTGTCAGGGTATATTAGTGCTTGATATTAGGTCTGAGCAATTCCTGAACTGTAGGATGCTTTTTAAGTGCTTAGGTTGAGAGTTAGACTATTTTCAAGGGAAAAACTGAAGAGGAGACTTGGTGGAGCCGGGATAAATTTAGCCCTAGCTAACCAGCACTGATAGGACGTGCAAATGCGGTTTTTACAGCAGGGAAATGAAAGAGATAGAAATTAGTCCAAAATGGCCTATAAACTACTAACTTCTGGTCTGGAACCACTCCTCCAGGGACAGATGGCTGCTCAAAGCTCCCTCTCTCACAGGTGAACAGAGAAACCTCTCTCTATCCAAGTAAGGTATGGGCAACTCAGAAAATTGTAACAGCCCTGAATTCAGCACTAGCCTGAAAACTGGACTATACTAGCTTAGAAAGGTGGAAAACAAGGACAATTCTTTTTTTTTTTGAAAAGATAAGGCAAAAACAGTAAAAAAATACACTTAAAACAGCTTTAAACAACTACAAACAGTAAAAAATATACTTAAAACAGTTTTAGATGACTACAAGCAATCAGAAAAGGCTTTTAAACAAATTACCCAATTAACCAGTAAACAAATCTCAAAACTGAGCCCTGTTCCTGTAGTCTTCAATCAGACAAGTTCTAACTGCACCCTCCTGCCACTGGGGTGCAGGGGAACCTTCTCCAAAAAAGAAGGCCTGGATTAGTGCTCAAGTTATACAAGACCTTATACTTTGTATTCTAAAAATTATTGACCCTCCTAAGATGGGTTTATACCATTTATTACTTCCTTTTCTCATAACCTCCAACTTAAGTTCCTTGACCAGTCTGTCGGGTAACCTCACTTACAGAACATACCCAGTAAAAGTTCACATTCATTGTGGAAGTCCTTATCTGTGGTGACCATCCTAGTAGCTCTAACCAACTGCCCTTTCACCACAGATTTCTTTTGTTGAAAGGGGTTGTAACTATTGAAATGGAGAAAGGAGACTGAATAACTGGGCTTTCTAAAAATCATAGCTATAAATTGTTAGAACTGCATATTATGGAATTGCTAAATTGGTGTTTTAAGTATAAAACAGTAGCAGTGATTTCAGTACTTTTTGTTTATTTCAACCCATAACCAAAAACAAACCCAGGTGATTGAGGAACTGTCCCCACCTGCCATCATTTTACTGCTTGAATATTAGACTTAAAATAAACATTTCTCACAGTGCCACAAAAACAAATACACTCTTGGACTTCTGAAGCTCAGATACTTCACAGATGTTTCACCCTGATTGTCAGCTTCTAGTGTTCATACTCACAAAGGTTGGACATTTAACTGTTCCCCATTTTTTTACCTTAAAAACAAATATGTGAAGCGTATAGCTCATGAATCAATATTTTGAATCTAACAAGACATTTTAATTGGTCAGTATTATAAAAAGCGTGTGCATATTAATGAGCTAAATAACATACGGGAGAGCACTTCTCTTGTCACTTGTCTGCCCCACTCTCCTAACTTTTCTTAATTAAACTTGATGAAATAATTTATGCCAAATATTTTAATAAAGTGAAATGACAAGTAATTCAATATTGCAACTAATATATATATATATATATATATATATATATATATATATATTGAAGAGTATTTTTTGCAGACAGAAAATGAGTGGTTTTACCATATGTTGCTGCTAAACACACTGTAAACTCTGCTATCCCAAACTTTATACATATATATATATATATATATATATATATATATATTTACTTATATCAGAACTATTTTCGAGATAACACAAATATACATATCATTTTTTTTCATCCTTCTATTCCCTCCTTTTCTGATATAATAATTTGTCAAAGCACAGTGACACCATCGTTAATTCTTACAGCATAGACTTGAGATATCAAACATTTTACTTGAAGGACAATGATGAAGTAAGCCATGTCTTTTATCTTTTTCATACAGTCATAGGTTCATAGGTGTGTAGTAGGCAAATGGCCCTGGGGACTTTTACAAGCCTAGCCATAGGATTACCCTGGCATAGTGTCACCCAACCTTAGTTCCCAGTGCCTCTGTTGAGTAGAGCCACTGAAGTTATCCCCGCGGTGAATTTTCTGTTTCCCATGCCCTCATCAAGTCCTGGAAAAATATGATGTCACTCTGATTTTTTTTCTTTTGGTTGCAACTTCAGTCTAGCTGCTCTTTTTTGGAGATCTTTTAATCCATATTTTCAACGGCAGGTGTTAAATTATTATTTTTGGAATTTTTGGAATATGAAATAAATTTTTACAGTGTATTGAGAATTTTTAGAGTCTCATGAAATGAAAAAAAATATCTTTAACATTGTTTTGTTTTAAAACTTTAATCGGTGGACACCATTCTCTTCTCTTTTCCAGGATTTGTGCCGTACAGTAATATCATTATATTGTCAAATGTGAAATTATATCATTTCCTTCAGCTTTTTCAGGTACAGCAAACATTCTTGTGTTTATTTTTCTCACTGTATTTTCCAAGTCTTCAAGTTTATTAGAGAACCAAGTATTTTGTTTAAGTAAAAATTCTACATGACTTTCTTCTTCTTTCAACATCCTCTCCATGTCATTTGGAAGATATTCAATGTCTCAAATTTAGGCACCTTGTTTTTCATTCATGAATTATAAGAATCCAGTTTGGTTTAGGCTGCTATCTTGCAAATTATCCAACCTGTTCTAAGACTGGTCTGTTTTCAAGTTAAGTTCCTGTAAATAGGTTCATAGGTGTGTACTAGGCTAATGGCCCTGTGGCCTTTACAAGCCTAGCCATAGGATTACCCTGGCATTGTGCCACCTGACCTTAGTTCCCAGCACCTTTGTCGAGTAGGGTCACTAGAGTTATCCCCAGAGTGAATTTTCTATTTCCCATCCACTCATCAAGATTTGTCTTGAAGAGGGTCAGCGAGGTGCTCTGCTTGACATGTATGGGAAGTCTATTCCATAGCATTGGTAGTCTCTGGGTTATAAACCTGTCCCTCCAGTATGTTCTGTTGATTGTGGTAATGTGGTTGAGGTCTCTGGAGCATGTGGTGTGGAGGGATTGGGATTTTATTAGATGTAGCATTTCTAACAGAGCTGGGTCAGACAGGGCTTTGTAAGTAAAGCAGAGATCGCCCCTAAGTAGGCGATGTGAGAAAGAGAATAGTTGGAGTTTTTTGAGTCTGTCCATATAGGACAAGTGTTTAATGCCTAGGATACTCTTTGTGAGGTACCTTTGCAGCCTCTCCAGTTGTTGCAGGTGTCTAGTGAGTTACATGCCAAATGGGGCATTGTACTCGATGACTGGCCTAATGAGGAAAGAGTAGAGGGAGACAATGACCTCTTTCTTCCTGGATGCAAAACCCTTAGTAATGAGATGTGCCACATAGAAGGACTTTCTGACCACAGTGGCAATGTGGTGATCAAAAGGGGTCTATATTATAATATTGCCATATTAAAATGTTGACTCTGACTTGTTTGACATGAAAATGTCGAACTCCAAGGTTCCCGAAGAGCCAAAGAGTGGCCATTCTGTTACACCTGCCCTTTCCCTAAATGTAGTGCGGTCTCACAGTTAGAATATTTAGTTGGGGGTGTGGGGGACACATCCCCCATGTTGGGGGGTGTGGGGTGTGAAGCCCCCCACTTAATTATGTTTGTTTTTGTTTGGCCATTTGTGAACCTTGGAGTTGGACATTTTCGTGTCGAACAAGTCAGAGTCGACATTTTAATATGTCGATATTACAATATAGACCCAATCAAAAGAGAGGTTGCTGCCAACCTGTGCTCCTAGATCTCTTATAACGCCTTCTGCATTTAGTAGACTACCATCAGTGTGGTAATTCCCTCCCTCCCAAAGGGGATAACGACACTTTTTTTGGTGTTGAGCTTAATGTTAATATTTGCTGAAAGTCTTTCTTTTAAGATCTCACAATAAGAAGGTTTAGATGAATAACTTGTTATCCATGTCTGTTTTCTTTGGAAATTGATTCTGACAAGAAAAACTTCTGTGTGAAAACTTTTCTATCAAGCTTCTGAATTTCTTTTTTTACTCTATTTTTTTTTTTTTTTTTTTTGCTTTTCAGACACTTTTCATTCAAATTATATTTCTTTCTGCAGAGGTGAGTACATACTGAAGCTGTTACTTGATGGTGTTCTTGGAACCTCTTTTATTGCCTATTTTTTTCTGTAATTAAAATTGCTTTAGGAAGCGATATTAGTTATCTGATAGCAGTATGCATGCAAGTCACCTTTGAATGGTAAGTGGAGATACAATTAGATGTACAGGTATTTCTACTGCAATTTTTATGAAGACTACAGTTAATCTGGTAGTGTGTGTCTGTCTTTTTATTTAGGACTGTATGCATGCAAAGTAGGTACAAACTGGCAAGTGGCTACTGACTTTCAGTGATGTCTTAACACTTTCTAGAATGATTAATATTCTTCGGGTCTATATTACAAGACCAAAGACGCATTCTTTTGACTGCATCTTGGTCAAACTTAAAAGGCTGAAAACACAAAATATCGAAGCAGCTGTTATGCAAATTCTTTCCCTGGGAAAGAATTTGCTTGGCCGCTTCCGTACTTTGCTGTTTTCGGCACTGTAGTGCAGTCTCAGAGTTGGTATATTTAAGTAGGGGGTGTGGGGGGGTGAAGCTCCCCACTTAATGTAATGTTTGAAATTGATTTTTATTTATTTATTTTTTTTGTTGGAACAGCGATTTTTTTTTCCCTTGGAAAAAAAATCACTGTTCTGACACTTCGACATTGTAAGCTTTCACTTACATAGGGTTGATTAATCACTGTTCACTTTTTTAAGCTTTCAGTGATTTAATATAGACCCATATTCTTACGCATGACTATTATAGGCACAACTATTAAACTATCAATATGGCTACCTGTGACCACTCATCATAGCATAGCAGTTTTTACATATCATACACTCATCCAGCTATTAAATTTGTAGGTTTATGTAGCAACACTTCGATATTGCTATGATGTCATTAGTGATGTGTTTCATAGATTTATTATATTGATGGTATGCAATTTTTTCTCTTCATCACTATCTTTTCTGTTAAAATAATTTTTTACATTTTTATGCTATTTTTCTCCCTTTATTTTGCATTTTGTTAAAGCGTTTGCCATGGCAGTGCCAGTGACCAGGCCTAGGTCCACAGTCCTACAGCAAGCCCAGCCATTTACTGTATCTTCCTAAATTAGATCCCCAGCTGCCTCCTCAGTGGCTTCATTAGGGTCATCTAAGAGACTACCTCTACTGTGCCCAGAGGTACTGCCAAGGGAATTGAGTTTGTAACATACAGGGAGATGGAAAGTTGATGAGAGAGCTGCTGGACTAGAGGTTTGAAGACCACACTGGCTACATGGAAAGGCTATGTAAACAAAATCAAATTGAGCAGGTAAAAGCTGGTTCAATAACAAATTCAAAAGTAGCAATGAAAATAAAAGAACCAGATAACAAGGCACAGTATAAAACACTTGTTTAATTCAAAAAATAAAAACAGTAAAAAATATAGCAGATGAGTGCTTTCACACCAAAGGTGCTTCATCAGATCTAAAAACAAAATAACAGACAATGTTAAATACAGTCAGAAAAGTTCAAAATCACTTGGTCAAGTCACGTGATCTCACACATGGTGCACATAGCACCCATGGCTACCCCAGAAACATGAAGACATTATTACTAAGTATAATGTCAAGCAATAAATATATCAGGTATATCTGAACTGTGAAATCGTCAGGAACTTTCTTGGTGAAGCTCCATGCTTTTGCTATAGAAATAATAGTTCCATGAAGAAACTGCTTTGCTACAAACCTCTAGCTAGCAACAAACCCTGTGTTTTGGTTAGGAAAGGGACACATCCATGCAGATTATGTAACGTGTAAGTGCATTAAAACTGATGATACCTTTATACCTCCTGTTACTGGACATACTTTTAAATTCAACTTCTATGCTGATTGTACTAATAGCAACCTGGTCTGTTTGGTTGTTTGTGATTAATGTGGATGTTACTATGCTGGTAAGACACACTGAATGGTAAAGAATCATATCAGGGAACACTTATATGAAATAAGCAGATGTGACAGTAGGAATGCTTTATATAAGCATATTTGTAACACTGGTATTGAACACTCTTTTAAGTTTTTAGTTTTGGAATTATTGAATGTAGGAGCCAGAGGAAGTGATATTAAAACAAAATCAGAATGCTTAGAAGTTAAATGGATATTAATTTTACAATCTGACAAAGGGAAAGGACTAAATGAGTGTATACCATTAAAACCCTTGGTGAGGTCACGTGGCTTGACCGGGTGATTTGTTTTTAGATCTGAGGAAGCACCTTTGGTGTGAAAGTGCTCATCTGTTACATTTTTTACTGTTTTTATTTTTTGGATTAAACAAGTGTTTCATACAGTGCTGAGTTAGCTGGTACTTTGTTTTACTTACTACCTGAAAAGGCTATCCTCTTGTGGATGGTAGAGCTGCATCACTGCCTACTCTTGCCAGCAACACCTCATGCAGGGCCCAGTGGAAAGGGTAGTCAGGATACTGTATAGCCTCTCCCTGGGTATTAGACAGACAATGGGATATGGAAGACTGAACCTACCCCATCCCCTTTCCCATTGTTCCCATCCCTTATGTGTTATACCCTCCCCTGTTTATTGTCCATCCCTCCCCATCACTATTGTCCTTCCTTTGTTTGTATATCTTTGTATTCATTGTCATCTATTTCTGTCAGCACAACCCCTGTCAGTCTTTGTCCATGTTATGTTTGTGTGTTTGTCCCTGCAATTGATTAACAGCATGTTACAATACTTTCATCTTCCCTTACAACCATCCTCAGCTTCCCTTCATGGAAAACAAAATTGTACCTGTCACACAAAAAAATGTTTTAAAGTTATTCCTTCCATCACTCTCCATCCCTATTCTCATTTTTACCTTACCTGTTTCCAAAATGTGTTATCCTCTACTTGCTGTGTCTTTTTGCTATTGTCTTATATTTCCTTTTCCACTCCTTTTTATGGTCAAAAATAGACATAAGCAGTGTTGTCGCCCTGTTAAAATAGCATGCTGCTTTTTCTGTATTCTCATTTGGTGTATATACCTCTATGTACCTCTTAGAGCAAGAAATCTGGACAAAGCCAGAAAAAAATGGGACAAAGACCTAAAAATAGGGACAATTTTTAAACATTGCTCTTACAAACTTAAAACGTTGATAGACTAAGAGGTTTTGCATTAACATGAATTTTCTGATGGGTATGAAGTCTGAAATTCAAATTGTCATTATTTTCTGAAGTCAAGCCTCATTAATTAACTAGTGATTTCCCAGAAAACCAACATTTTATGAGGAACAGCCAAAAAATACAAGACAAAAATCTGAACATTCTGCAAAGATCTGGACACTTGAGAGCTATGTAACTCCCTAGCTGTAACTGTGGCTTCCCATTTCTCACCAGAGGTCCTGTTCCAAGCATGAGCATTACTTAGTTAGCTGCAGATTCAGTGAATGCAATTTTCCTGACTCTATTTTGATCAATATTTTATTTGCTGAGTTTATTTTCTCAAAACTAACATGGAACTACAAATAGCTGTTATTAATTTTAGGAATATGAATCACTTTATTAAATGTCCCAATTATGAAATGCTCACTAGATTACTAAAATGCAGGAAAAATTGTAGAAAAAAACATTACTTGTATTCATAACAGGTAAAATAGCTTAAAAGGTGACTATATACTTAACATAAAGCTTTAAATCATACAGTGCAAGGAGCTAGTCTTACAAAAAAGACAGTCCATATTTGCTATAAGTTTTAAATGAGGAAATTATACCTACATGTTTTCATTTTGATATTGCAACTTTCATGCCACAACAAGAAGGTCTGGAAGCTTTAAGCTGGGCTTTATTTAATTTCCTTGGTTATTCCAGTAAAGACAAATTAATAACATTTCACTTTCAGACAATTCAAATGCATTTTTGTATGATAATCATAATTTCAGCAGCTACAAGAGTATATATGTTCTAACTCATATTTGATATACTTATAACACAAGCATTTTATGATGATAATCCATTTGTAAATGTCCTTCAGTGTGCATTTTATACATTTATTTGTATTTTTGACAGGAAATTATAGTGATACTCCTACATTTCTAACCTAATTTTGGCACTGAGCAAGTTTTGCTTATTACATACCTTTTCCAAGAGAATGGCAGACACTTTTTTTCAAATGTTTACATAAAGCTAAAAAAGTCAAGACTCCAAAACTGTATTAATGCCAGCTGAATATAAAGCTTATTTACATTATGAGTTTTCATTCCATAGTTATTAAAATAATATCTCTAGAGGTTAGCACCTAACATTTCTAGAAATACTTCTAAATACAGCGAATTTGAAACTGCTGTCAAATTAACATTATTTTTGTTTGAGAGGTTATAATAACATTCTTTCTAACCAGGAATCGGTGAAAGTATGTGATAACTGAATATATAATAAATAGTATTCGGTTAAAGCTTAGGGAGGCAAGGAAGATGAAAGTAAAAGTCCAGAAGTATGCACTGTGATGTGGAGGAATAGCAGATCAAATTTTGTCGAATGTGCAAAAGTACTGTATTGTGCATTCAAATATATTTAGAAATGTAATTCATAAACAGCAGCAATGTTAGTGATAGCTAAAAACATTACTTGGATATATTTTAACCTATATAAGTTTTATAACAGATGGAGTAAGAACCTTAAAGAGCTGGTAATAGTAGAACATGAGGATTCTATAAGACAAAGAAATAGTTTAAAGGGAATGAATGCTCATTTGCCTGAACTGTTCTATGCGGCATTATAATTTGAATTGTGAGTATTCTGATTATGTTCTAACAGAATGTTTTCAGCATTCTGGATTTTCCAACTTGTGATTCTGTAACTCTTGTTTATGTAGTATACTGGATGGTTATTTTTATGTGGGGGAAGGTAGCACAAAAGCTTTTTCACAGACACTCTTAAGCATGTCTCTTTAGTATGAATATAGTCAGGCATTAAATGAAGTTTAATATGGACTATAATTTTCTATTTTTGGCATCTAAACTACCAACAATCAGCAGAAGGGTGATTAGGAAAAAACAGATATAGTATTGCATTACATTAACTTACATTGCCATAACAGCAGAAAACTTTAAGCTGTGCATGTAGTTTCCCCTGTATTGTGAAACTAAATAATGGCTCTTCCCTGCAGTTCATTTAGACAAGATACTTGATGATATTTTTTTTCTGGGACATTTCAAGAACAAAATAAATTATTTTATGTGCATTATGAAGTGTGTGTATTTACCTTGAGATGTTTGTATAACAGTTAAAACTGTACTTATGCACCTTGCTTCATTTAACTGTTTTAATCTGAGCAAGTCACCTATAAAAAAAGAGAGAGCATATTTTGAGATTTAAAATATATTAGAATTTTCTTACTGCAAATACTCCAAGATCTGAGTTGTCTGCTATCTATTTATTCTGGATAAAACATTTTAATCTGACATGCTGAATTTAAGCCTCTAGAGGTAAGTCATTGTCCTATTTCCCCACTCCCTCTGTCAGAGACTTATTCTTTGAGGCATGTTCATAGGCTCATAGGATCATAGGAAGTTACTAGGCTAATGGCCCTAGGGCCCTTGCAAGCCTAGCCAAGTTCTTACCCTTATTTCATGATCAGCGCCTATTGCCTCCATTCAAGAGGGACACTGGTGGAACCCCCAGAGTGAATTTATGGTCACGCATCTGATTGTCCAGATTGCATTTGAGAAATGTTTATGTAGTATACTGGATGGTTATTTTTATGTGGGGGAAGGTAGCACAAAAGCTTTTTCACAGACACTCTTAAGCATGTCTCTTTAGTATGAATATAGTCAGCATTAAATGAAGTTTAATATGGACTATAATTTTCTATTTTTGGCATTTAACTACCAACAATCAGCAGAAGGGTGATTAGGACAAACAGATATAGTATTGCATTACATTAACTTACATTGCCATAACAGCAGAAAACTTTAAGCTGTGCATGTAGTTTCCCCTGTATTGTGAAACTAAATAATGGCTCTTCCCTGCAGTTCATTTAGACAAGATACTTGATGATATTTTTTTTTCTGGGACATTTCAAGAACAAAATAAATTATTTTATGTGCATTATGAAGTGTGTTTATTTACCTTGAGATGTTTGTATAACAGTTAAAACTGTACTTATGCACCTTGCTTCATTTAACTGTTTTAATCTGAGCAAGTCACCTATAAAAAAAGAGAGAGCATATTTTGAGATTTAAAATATATTAGAATTTTCTTACTGCAAATACTCCAACATCTGAGTTGTCTGCTATCTATTTATTCTGGATAAAATATTTTAATCTGACATGCTGAATTTAAGCCTCTAGAGGTAAGTCATTGTCCTATTTCCCCACTCCCTCTGTCAGAGACTTATTCTTTGAGGCATGTTCATAGGCTCATAGGATCATAGGAAGTTACTAGGCTAATGGCCCTAGGGTCCTTGCAAGCCTAGCCAAGTTCTTACCCTTATTTCATGATCAGCGCCTATTGCCTCCATTCAAGAGGGACACTGGTGGAACCCCCAGAGTGAATTTATGGTCACGCATCCGATCGTCCAGATTGCGTTTGAGGAGGGACAATGAGGTGCTCTGTTTGACAAGAAGTAGGAGTCTGATCCAAAGGAGTGGTAACTTCAGGGAGACAAATCTGTCCCTCCAGCAGGTTTTGATAATGTCACATACCAGGTTAAGGTCTTTAGACCAAGTAACCTGTGTACCATTTGACTTTCATATATGAAGCATTTCCAATAGCGTAGGGTCAGAGATTGCCTTATATGCAAGGCAGAGATCACCTCTGAGTAGTCAGTATAAAATAGAATAAAGTGACAGTGATTTCAGATGATCCCCATAGGACAGATGGTAAAGACCTTGAATTGTCCTTGTGAGGAACCTTTGTTGGTTCTCCAACTACTGCAGGTGCTTAGAAAGGTACATACCAAAAGGGGGGTTGTACTCAGTTACTGGCCTGATGAGGAATGAGTACACTGAGGTAATAATTTCTTTTTTTCTGGAGGCAATGCCCTTACTTATTAGATGAGTTTGTTCTGTGTATTAGACCTATACCCATTTTGATCTATACAACTGTCTATCTATTTATTTATCTGTCTAGCTATCTACTTATCTATCTATTGTTCAGCTAGAATTTCCCATCTTCAATGTACTTCAGGGAAAAGAGCTCCATTTAAAAAAAAAACAACACTGAGAAAGTAAACACAAGATGCATAGGATTCATAAACGTCTGTTCATCATGCTAAGCTTCTCCATGAGATTAACAGTGACAAGCAGTGGGAGTTGTGATTCAGGAAACAGGAGTATAGATCATGGTCAGCTGGAAAGCAAGGATAGGAGAATTATATGCTAATAACCATATGATGAGGTGTGTTGCATGCTAAGAAACTGAAAAAAAAACATGGTTAAGCAATTCCAAAACATATAAAACATGCAAAGCAATGTCTCACTCATTTAAAAATTGAATTCCACCATATGCTGGAATACAGCAGTCAGTGAGTAGCGTGGTCAAGTGTAACACAAACATGCCTGCACTCTAAAATTACAAGCAGTCTAAACCACAATGCAAGTTCCCAAACAAAAAAAAAATAGGTGTAACCTATGGAAATACAGCCAACACTGTAATATCCCATATGTAGCCACCAAAAAAATACAGAAGACAACAAACAATATCAGATGTAGGCATATACACCTAACAAGCAGAAAAAAAATCATTACAAGCACAGCAAAAATATGGGGAATGAAAGAAAAACTGACGTAACTCCCTCAGTGACAGTGTAAACTTTTAGCATGTTTTAATAATACTAAAGAAATTTGTTGCTTAGCCCTCATGAAGTATATTTCCGATTACTTGAACAGATGTCATTGAAACACTACAGGTTAGCAGAACAAATATTTCTCAACACAGAAAAAATAAACAGTTACATGTTACAAGACACGCCGTGCAATATTTGCAGAATATATTTCCAGTTCTATTGGAAAATGATGAATAAGCAGTTACATGTTACAAGACACAGCGTACAATATTTGCAGAATATATTTCCAGTTCTATTGGAAAATGATGAATAAGCAGTTACATGTTACAAGACACAGCATGCAATATTTGCAGAATATGTTTACAGTTCTATTGGAAAATAATGAATAAGCAGTTACATGTTACAAGACACGCCGTGCAATATTTGCAGAACATATTTCCAGTTCTATTGGAAAATGATGAATAAGCAGTTACATGTTACAAGACACCCGTGCAATATTTGCAGAATATATTTCCAGTTCTATTGGAAAATGATGAATAAGCAGTTACATGTTACAGGACACACCGTGCAATATTTGCAGAATATATTTCCAGTTCTACTGGAAAATGATGAATAAGCAGTTACATGTTACAAGACACGCCACACAATATTTTCAGAATATATTTCCAGTTCTATTGGAAAATGATGAATAAGCAGTTACATGTTACAAGACACACTGTGCAATATTTGCAGAACATATTTCTAGTTCTATTGGAAAATGATGAATAAGCAGTTACATGTTACAAGACACCCGTGCAATATTTGCAGAATATATTTCCAGTTCTATTGGAAAATGTTGAATAAGCAGTTACATGTTACAAGACACACCGTGCAATATTTGCAGAATATATTTCCAGTTCTATTGGAAAATGATGAATAAGCAGTTACATGTTACAAGACATGCCGTGCAATATTTTCAGAATATATTTCCAGTTCTATTGGAAAATGATGAATAAGCAGTTACATGTTATAAGACACACCATGCAATATTTGCAGAATATATTTCCAGTTCTATTGGAAAATTATGAGAGCAGTTGGTCTGGTGCCACTTGGGGAACAAGGAATTTTCCCTATTACAACTGGAGATCCATAGCCTATGTCATGCTTATAAGGTGTGGGCACGCTGACTATGGTAGTTAAATTTTAGTGCACTATCCTTTCTAAACCACTCAATTTGCATAATGGGCTTTGGAGATTAACACGGCGTTGGTTGCTACACAATGTTGTGCACAAGCCTGAGTCACAAAAGAATGGGGATTAAACCTTTTGCCTAGTTAATATCTTGCAAGTATGCCTGATTAGCAGCACTGGTCAGTTCATGAAGTGTTAAAGATCTATGTCCATGAAAATCATACTTTGAAAGGATGTGTCAGACAAGTAACTGTTACAAATTAGTTTAAGTTATACTCATGTTTAACTCTGACTGAACCTTGATGTACATATTTGTCCACATATTCTACAATTTATGTAATATGTCTATGCACACATGCTTATTTATATATATATATATATATATATATATATATATATATATATATATATATAGCTGCCTATCAGAGTTTTGGGGGCTTGGCAATCTTTGCTTCTTTCCTTAAGGGGATTTTTGTATTTATAGATCCTATCCACTTCCCTGTCCCTCCTCTAACATCCATTGACTATGTTTGGAGGCAACTCCCTTCTTTGAAACACAACTCCACTAATGGAGTGTCATCAATGAATGCCTTCCCACCTGAGATGGGTACTCCCATTCCCTCCCTACTTCTCTGTCAGTCACCTCAGCCGCTAATGTAACCTCGGTCAACTGGACCTTAGTTAGGGCTTTATCCTTTTCTATCACCAGAATAGCTAAATCAATAATGTTGCAAGTAAGTCTGCTGTACAGAAAGTATTTGTATCCTCACGTTCACCATTATCCCTGCATCTCCAGTAGTAGCAGCACATCAGTTGCACTATGTAATGCATCTCCAATAATAGCAGTATATCAGTTGCACTGTATAAGCAAAAAAAAAAAAAATGTCTGATGCCACCACTACAGTGAAACATAATTGCCGATTTCAGTAGAATGCTCTGCACATGTAGCTGACTTCTTTTTTTTATTTAACTGTTCATACAGCGCAAAATGCTCCTGATGTCAATGTTCTATTTAAATGCCATAGGTGCAGTGTTTAAATCATGGGAAGGTGTTGTGAAACTAAAGTTTTGATAATTACTGCACACATTTGGTTGTTGAAATTCCAAAAGTTGACAAATTGTATGTTTTTTTTCTTTTTTCTTCATTCTTTATGCAACAATTTGCTTTGCACATTGATCACAGTGGTCAATGCCCCTTAAGAAATTACAGTTCCCCATACTATGGTAAAAACTCAAAAGATTATTCCCCATGCACTAAAACTTAGCCATCAGTCATGCAAACAAGACTGCTCTTAGTGCACAACACTTAGAATATCAAATTCAGAAAAGTACTTAATCTGTAATTGCCTTAATGGTTACTCATGTTTATTAGGTCTGTACTGGCTGACAGTGTAACAGGTACAGGGTTTCAGTCCATATCAGGAATAATACACCTGTGTACTTTAATGTAGCATAAACAATGTGATAATTTCTTTGTCACATCATAATGTCCCCTACACCTTCTACGCATGCATGAAATTTATAATAGCTATGTTTAAATGGAATTCTTCATTGTAAATAATAATCCTGATAATATTACCCATGTGTCTCCTGTAGGGGTCACTTCAATGATTATAATAATAACACACACACACTTTTGTGCGTACACTGTGGAATAAATAGTACACATGCAAAAAAATGAAAAAAAAATGTAACTTGCAAGTTGCACAGCTAGTGAATAGGTATAGCACATCAAAACAGGTTGGAAAGTACTTAGTTACACTGTTTTAGTAGGAAATCTGTAAAAAGATCATGCATAAATCATTCTGGAACATACCTGTGTACACATCTCCTCATGTACAGTATGCATGACCCTGTCCTCTGTATTTGGCCTCCTCTGAAATAATAATGATCTCAACTAAAACAGAAAAAGCATCACACACATGAAAAAGTACTTGACTGGCATGACGACAGATGCACAATATATACTCTGTATATTTCCAGATGCAAATACAGATGTAGGCTGTGTTGCATATGTATATTTCTAGTCATGTGCATGTTCTTTGTTCTCAACTTACACATTTGTCATGTTAGTTCACCTGTGGCATTACTAGTTAATTGACAAGAGTCCCAAGGTTCATGCATTTTGTCATGGGTTTGATTCCAAGGTGCTATCAATCACAGTTTTTTTTTTTTTATGTCACACCATTTAATCTTGTTATAATGATATGAAATGTACCTAAGGACAAGAGAGAGGAACAACAGTGTCATGCTAATGATTACTTATTTGTCTGTATGGCTGTTAACATTATGAATGCTGTAAACTGTTTCTGAACACATTCCCAGAGGGGGATCAATGACAACTAAATTGTAACTGCTATATCATCACTCTTCAGCATGATCTAGAGTCCCTGTGGATCATGTATATATACTGATCAATGCACATGGCCAATTGTTACTGGCATGTTTCTCACCTAAAATGGACATTAAAGGAATAATCAATACATTTAATTCTAGGTCATTTCTGTGACCTCTTGTGCAAATGTGGTTCTCCGTTGTGTCCATCATTATGCACAGACTGGTCTACATGAAATCTGATTTAGTTCTAATTCCCTGCCATTTTCCTGAGATCTTTAGTGAGAAGACATGGAAGGTAATAGTGAGAGTGGTGCTCCATTTAGAACACATAGATGGTGTGTGGAGGAGTTTTGCATTTTTGTAGCCTTCCTCAAAAAATATTACAGCAAGAGGTTTATACAGGGTGGCTAATCCTGGTCTCAGTACAAGGCTGAGGCTTGGAATAGTTTAGCCAAGGGTGTCACCCCTGGCACTGGCATTCCACAAAAGGGTGAATAGTGTTGTCACCATCATAGTGACTTAAAAAAGTAAAAATAGGACTCCCTTAGATGATGGGAGGACTGTAATAGATCCAACTCAACACCTCATTACTGTAATTACATGGAACCATAACCATGCAATACACTACCATTTACTGGCAACACAAACACAAGTCTTCATTACGGTTTCTTTTTTATACGTAGTCCCTGCTGAGGTTTATGGAAACTGGGAAAGGCATCAGGAGAGACTGCAATGTCTCATAGAGGCACGGGGTAGGCATGGATTCAGTATGACTAAGTACCATTTCAGACTAGCATTTATTTTAATGATAAGTTAAGTATCCAGACATCAGGCCACAAGTGGTTGCCAGACATCTACATGAGCATACATATTCTACATTTGTAAACTCTACAGACTTGTACAATTAGCTCATGAAACTTTGAACCAGTCAGTTGTTAGCTTATGACAGCTGGATGGGGGTTCTATTCCAAACAACAAAAATGTGTCTGATATGCATTTTACAATTTAATATTTATTGGGTATATTCATACTTTAGAATAAGATATAGTCAGGGCCAATACATATGTAATGTACTATTATCCTTAAAACAGTTGCGAAATAATTACTCTTTTTGTACAACATATTCAATTGTGAGAACTAGAGGTATTATAGCATTATTGAAATGATAATTTATGACCTCACACTACCATATGTGGATGTAAATAATATTAAAAATATACATGAAATATTTAATGACTGCCACATTAACATTAGAGATTATTTATATACTTTTTTCTTTTTTTGTCTCTTCCCCAATCTCTTTTTTGCTATCATTTCTAATTTATTTTTTATCTTTCATTGCATTACAGCATTCACTCCTGCTTCATCATGACCACCAGTATTGGAGATAGACTAGCTGCGGCAGCTCAGAATGCTATCCCTTCATAGGCAGGTGTAGCATAACCACCACTGGCAGCAGAGACACCCAGCACTTCTGAATCACAATGTGGCAACATTGCCTCCACAAGAACTGTACTGCCTGCACAACCTGTATCAGGTTGCTCTGTCCCTTGGACTGGTGCAGTAGTACCCACCTGGAGTAGTGCTAGTGAAAGTATGGATAATGCCACCCAACAACAGCTGACAGGGTTGGAGGAAGAGATTATGGAGATGGGCCTCAGTGATCACAATGGCCATATGGAAATAATCCTGCAGCAGATCAGTAAGTTACTGCCCCCATATGGCATTGCCTCAGGAGTCTGCTTACAGGTGACAGTGATGACAGTTTTGTGGGTGAAGACTAGATTCCCACTGAGTTCATGGAGGATGTGGATCAACCTCTGAAATCCCATACCTAACCTCAGTCATGGCATCTCCTCACTCTTGTGTGCATGATTTGATCCCTATTTGTCTTGTATGTCCTGTATGTCTGCATATGCTACCTATCCTACCCTACATACCTCCCTCTGTTATTCATAAATACCTTCGTTAATGTTCCTTTCTTTCTTTAAAAAAATTAAAAGGGCACCAGTCCCACAAATAAAAATGCGCCCAGTGCATAACTCTCCACTTGTGCTCTCAGCTCTCATCTGCTCATCTGACAGCCCACTATAACTACAGTCCATGACACAAAATGTCTTCAACTCAGTCAAATTGTGGTTACATCAAAACCAACTTTTACTTAATCTCCAAAAGACCAAACTACTGCTGTTTTTTTCTTCCAAAGTCCCATCACAATGCTAAAAGTAACTTCCATATTACCTTTTCAAACAATACAGCTAGAAGTAGTTACTGTGGCATCCCCCCTCTGTGCCAGTAATTAAGGAGTCTGAATACTCACCACCTCACCACTGACACTGAACAGGGACATTCACTTGGAACAAAAATAGATACACCATTATTTCTAGATGCAGCTCTCTTAAGAGCACACTGGGAACACACTCTTAGTCTGGCGCCTTGGTTTTTCTTTCTGTCTCCCTCCAGGTCCCCATTAAGACTCCCCACTGGCACAGCTGTAGAGTTGAGTCCTCACCTGATTGTCCAAGCCAAGTCCTGCACAACTTTCTCTGTGAAACCAGTGTTTCATGTCCCTGCTCCAAGCAGCTGACATAGAAACTCTTTAAGAGTTGAGTTTCACACACACACACACACACACACACACACACACACACACACACACATGGGAAATGCTGGCACAGATTTACTGGTTATGCCTCCTTCTGCCCAGAATATAAAATAGTTACTGGCACCAGACTCTCCAAAGCCAGCTACTCTAAGGATCTTACAATGGCACCCAATTATACTAAGTAAAATTAATATTAGTACAAAGGGTAGTGTTTGACCAATGCACTAAGGCTTTCAGGAGTGGCCACAGGGTCACCAAATAGATATAAGTACTCTCAAAGTTTAAAATATTCTCTAAAGGACCAGCCATGATGAAAAGTTAAAATGTATTTAATAATAAATAGTAAAAGAACTTGAAAGTACTAAATATCTATTTACAATAAACACCAGAATTTCGTTCACAGGGAATAGTAAAATAACACAGATAAACAGATTTGCACAGATACAGAAAAACAGTACCTAACTAATCTCTCTATATTTTCTTGACTGATCTAAAGAATTACTCTTCCCAGGTCACTTACTGGAGCAAGGCAAGATGAAGTGGGTGAGAGATCTTTCTATGTCAGGTTCCAAGTAACAGACTGCAATGAGACTTCAGTCTCATCTAGTATTAAAATGTCATTACAGAGCTGGTTTACAGAATGACATCACATATATCTGGTCATCTGATTTTTGGTTCCCATGCTACTCCCATTAGTGGAACCTGAACCAGAATCTCACAGTCCTCTCTTAAAGAATTTTTCACTAACTCATGGCCATACCCGTACACCTCACCTGTATCACCTATATTAACAAATACTTACATTCTTACTGACCTAATCTCTTATCATGCTATCTATCTATACCTTTTAATACCAGCCCGCTCCCATTATTAGTGTGGACTTATATCTTTTTATTTTTATTTTTTAGCAAAGTAAACTATACTTCTAATATTTTTTGTATATACTGATTGTCATATTTAATTGTCATTTTTACATTGCAGGTATCTCCTCATGATTTATTGTATTCTATGCATTCTACTATCACACTGCACACACACACACACACACACACACACACACACACACACACACACACATACACATATATATATATATATATATATATATACCCACACACACACACACACACACACACACATACACATATATATGTATATATATATATATATATATATATATATATATATATATATATATGTGTGTGTGTGTGTTTTTAATTACATTTGTACTAGTGTGAAGCATGTAATTCACTCATGGCCTCAACCCCCATTGCCCACCCACAATATCTGGTTTGACTGTACATGGTTAAAAAAATTAAACCAAAAATTTAAAAATTACTACAATGGTTGCATTAATATATTTTTTCACATGATAATAGTCAGATCTCGTAACCTTCCGACACCCAAATACATATCAGTGCTGAAAACACAGAGTTTCAACAACAACAAAAAAAAACACCAAGGCCAATCACTGAATCTGGAAACAGCCCCTATAACAACTACCTACCTAAGGTATCTGGTTTGGCTCTGCTAGGATATTTGATAAAAAAAAATCATCCACAATCAGTCCCATACCCATTGTTTAGATGCCTAAAGTATCTAGTTTGACCCTGCCAGGATTTTAAAAAAGAAATATTGCAAGACCTATTGGTAAAGTCCTTTTCTTAATAACAAGTGTGTACTCATATATTCTATGCTTTAAACATCTAAAGGTTTTTCCTATGCAGTAAATAGGACAAGAGTCACATCCTGCCACATAAACTATGTTTGTACTCTCACAGGTAAACCGTCTATGGACCCAAATAGTCCTTTAAAGATATGAAATAAATATACTAGATGCATTGCTTATATACCTACATTGTTTACACTTCCTGCAGGAGAAAGTACCTCAAACACTATTCATTTTGATGTTCTTAACTTTCTTGTTTTGTTTGTTTGTTAATTTTCACCAGTTACCTGTATGAGTTCCCTATTTCCCATCAAAACCTTCCAATTGTCCCTTAATTATATATTTAATGACACCCATCTCATTGACAATGGGGATGGGGAAAAAAATGGTAAACACTGTGTTGTCCTTCTTTTTCCTGTTGTTACTTACATCATCAACCCCCCCCCCCCCCGATGATGGGTTTGGCAGCATTTTGTCTCAGAATGAACACTCCCTTATGTATTTTGGTTAACCAAGCCTGGTCATACCCTCTTAGTTAAAAAAAATGTGTCAACATGATGACCTCTTGAAAAAAAGTGTCATCATCAGATGTAAGTCTACTGAGGTGTTTACGTTGCCCCTTAATAGGTTCATAGGTCCATAGGTTCATACTAGGCTGTCTGCCCTAGGGCATTTATAAGCCTAGCCAGAGTGTGTCTGGTTTTCGCCACCCATTTTAAATTAATTTTGCTATGCCCTTTTTCGAGGTTAGTATACTGTGCCTCTGTCTAACAGTGACACAGAAGTGATACCCGGGGTAAACCTATGATCTCCCATCCACTCATCAAGATTCCTCTTGAAGATAGTCAATGAGGGACTCTGCCTAACCTGGACTGGGATTTTATCCCAGAGTGAAGGGAGCCTCTGGTTTATGAATCTGTCCCTCCAGCATGTTCTATTTATTTCAGTGCTGAGGTTCAAGTCTCTCGAGCGCGTAGCTCGATGGGATTTGGATTTTCTGAGGTGCAGCATGTCCATTAATTCCGGGTTGGACATGGCTTTATACGTCAGGCACAGATCGACTCTGAGCAGGCGGTATGCCACTGAGTAGAGCTGGAGTTTCTTTAACCGGGCAACATATGGCATCTGTTTGAGCCCTTTGATCCTCTTGGTGAGGTACATTTGGGGTATTTCCAGTTGCTGCAGGTGTCTGGTAAGGTACATCCCAAAAGGGGCATTGTACTCAATTGTGGGCCTGATGAGGGATGAGTAAAGAGGCACGATGACCTCCCCTGATCTAGATGTGAATCCCATCATGATTAGGTGGGCTATATAAAATGTTTTTATAACCACTTTGGCCACGTGGTTGTCAAATGAGAGATTGCTATCAACTTGGGTCCCCAGGTCCCTAATTACTTCTTCTGTACTTAATGGATTACCACCTATGTGGCAGTATGTGGGCACTTTCTTTTTGCCAAAGGGGATGACTATACACTTTTTGGCGTTTAGCTTGAGGCCATGGCTCTGGCACCAGTTGTCTGTTTCTATGAGGCCCTTTTGGAGGATGCTTGTGTCAGCTGGAGAGTTGATTATGGCGCCCAGTTTCCAGTCATCTGCGAACTTGGTCAGCCACAGTCCTTCCGTGTTGGCCTGTACCTCCGAGAAATATATACCGAACAAGAGAGGTCCCAGGACTGAGCCTTGTGGGACGCCACTTGTAACTGGTTTAGAGTCTGACATGGCTCCAGCAATTCTAACCATGTGGGTTCTGTCCTTGATCCAGTTTGCAACCCATCTAGTGACATAGGGGTTTATATTTAAGCTGGTAGCTTAACTACAATGCCCGAGTGGGGTATTGTATCGAAGGCTTTTACGAGGTCCAGGTAGGCTGTGTGGACCACCTTCCCCTCATCAATGGCCTTGGTGACTGTTTCAAAGAAATCGACCAGGTTTAAGAGGCAGGATATGCCCTTAACAAAGCCGAACTGGGTAGGATCCAGTGTCTGTAGGTCCCCAATATCTTTATTTATGAGGTCCATGATGATCCTTTCCATAGCTTTGCAGACCAAGCTAGTCAGGCTTATGGGGTGATAGTTTCCAGGATCCGTTGAGGCACCACCTTTGTGGAGAGGGACCACTGTTTCTATACGCCACTTTTTGGGTACATATCCTGTAGTAAGGCTGAGATTGAACAGTAGTTTTATGTTTGGGTTTAGCTCTTCTTGGAGTTCATGTAGGACGCAGCCCAGGACACAGTCTGGTCACATTGATGCTGTGTTTTTTGCTTTGGAGAGGGCAGCTCCTACCTGAGCATCTGAGATGTCAGGGGGGCAGCACTCTGCTGGGATAGATATTTGCCCTTTTGGTGGGGGGGGGAGAAGTTTGCGCTGAACATGTTAGTTAGGATGTTGGCAATGTCTGTGGGTTCAGTGTATTATTTAATCATCCCTTTCTTCATATGCCTAGGGTGTAAGCTATCTCTGTGCAAATATTGGTTGACAAAAACATCTTTCCTATAAATCTTACTCACAAAAGTGTTACTGAATGTATCAAAAGCCAAATGTATATCCAAGAAATTAATGGTCCTACCAAAACTTCCCACAGAAAATTCCAAAAAGTCTGGTATGATTTAAGTCCTTAACAAAGGACTCAAATTCAATCTCATCACCAGTCCACAGAAATATCAAGTCATCAATAAATCTTTGATATAAAATAACGTGGGACCTTTGTGGATGTACATACAAATATCTCTCCTCCCACATGGCCATTACAAGGTTGGCAAAAGATGGGGCCACCCTTGCCCCCACAGCCACCCCTGAGGTCTGCTTATAATATCTTTGGTTGAACTCAAAAAAGTTATTATCAAGAACTATACCCATAAGCCTGCAAACTGTCTCTATGTGTAAAGTCATTGTACCCATTAAGGTAATCTCTCAGATATTCTACATCAACATCTTGGTTAATACATGTATACAGTCATTTAATGTCTAAAGACGTAAATTAAAAATCACCATGGGTGAGGTTAATGTCCCTCAAAATTTCCAAAAGGTGCCAGGAGTGTCTAAGGTACGACTTCACGTTTTGCACTATAGGATTATGTATGCAATCCAGCCATAAAGAAATATTTTTTGTCTTGGTTCTCTTGGCTGAAATAATGGGCCTAAAGGGTGGATTTGTTTCCAGTTTGTGCACTTTGGGTATCCCAAAGAAATGTCCCATGCTGGGATGTTCGATTAACAAATACTCACATGTGTCATGATCTAAACTACCCTGGCAAAACATGTCAAAAAGATCAATGTTTATTCTCAAAAAACTGTTGTTAATTACATTCTTATCTACGACAGAATAAGCTGTATCATTTACCAACATGTCTTCAATGTTTTTAAGATAATCTTCAGTGCAAATAATCACCATCATACCACCCTTGTCAGCTCTCATTACTCTAATGTCTTTATTTTTACTTAAAATACACAGTGCACATATAACCCCCCCTTGCGCAACACCTTGCAAGTGTTTGGTGACGTGTGAACTGGACATGAAGAATATTGTTAAGGACACCCACATGCATAAACTCACTGTGGAAAAACATCAGGCACTGTGTATTTTAAGTAAAAATAAAGACATTAGAGTAATGAGAGCTGACAAGGGTGGTATGGTAGTGATTATGTGTACTGAAGATTATGTTAAAAACATTGAAGACATGTTGGTAAATGACACAGCTTATTCTGTTGTAGATACGAATGTAATTAACAACAGTTTTTTGAAAATAAACACTGATCTTTTTGACATGTTTTGCCAGGGTAGTTTAGATCATGACACATGTAAATATTTGTTAGTGGAACATCCCAGCTTGAGAAGTTTCTTTGGGATACCCAAAGTACACAAATCAGAAATAAATCTGCCCTTTCGGCCCATTTCAGTCAACGGAAACAAGACAGAAAATATTTCTTTATGGCTGAATTACATACTTAATCTTATAGTGCAAAGAGTGAAGTCGTACCTTAGGGACTCCTGGCACCTTTTGGAAATTTTGAGGGACATTAACCTCACCCATGGTGATTTTTATTTTGCGTCTTTAGACGTTAAATCACTGTATATATATATATATATATATATATATATATATATATATATATATATATATATCAACCAAGATGCTGGTATAGAATATCTGAGAGATTACCTTAATGGGTACACTGACTTTACACATAGTAAAATAGAAATGGTTTGCAGGCTTATGGGTATAGTTCTTGATAATAATTTTTTTGACTTCAACTAAAGATATTATAAGCAGACCTCAGGGGTGGCTAAGGGGGCAAGGGTGGCCCCATCTTTTGTCTACCTTGTAATGGCCATGTGGGAGGAGAAATACTTGTATGTACATCCACAAAGGTCCCACATTATTTTATATCAAGGATTTATTGATGACTTGATATTTGTGTGGACTGGTGATGATATTGAATTTGAGTCCTTTGTTAAGGACTTAAATCACACCACAGAGTTTTTGGAATTTTCTGTTGGAAGTTTTGGTAGGACCATTAATTTCTTGGATATACATTTGGCTTTTGATATGTTCAGCAACACTTTTGTTAGTAAGATTTATAGGAAAGATGTTTTTGTCAACCAATATTTGCACAGAGATGGCTTACACCCTAGGCATATGAAGAAAGGGGTGATTAAGGGGCAATTTATCCACCTCAATAGACTTACATCTGATGATGACACTTATTTTCAAGAGGTCATCATGTTGACACATTTTTTTGAACAAAGAGGGTATGACCAGGCTTGGTTAACCAACATACATAAGGAAGTGTTCATTCTGAGACAAAACGCTGCCAAACCCATCATCAGATGTGTTGGTGATGTAAGTAACAACAGGAAAAAGAAGGACAACACAGTGTTCACCATTTCCTTCCCCATCCCCATTGTCAATGAGGTGGGTGTCACTAAACACATAATTAAGGACAATTGGAAGGTTTTGATGGGGAATAGGGAACTCATACAGGTAGTTGGTGTAGAACCAAAGTTCACCTACAAGAAAATTAAGAACATCAAAAATATTTTGGAAAATGGTGGGGGGATGCACACTTTAGCATCGACTGATGTGAATAGTGTTCAAGGTACTTTCTCCTGCAGGAAGTGTAAACAATGTAGGTACATAAGCAATACATCTAGTACATTTATTACACATCTTAAAAGGACTATTTGGGTCCACAGACGGTGGACTCTTGTCCTAGTTACTACATAGGAAAAACCATTGGATGTTTACATTGTAGAATATATGAGCACACTTGCTATTAATGAAAAGGACTTTCCAGTGCTTTAGCTAGGCATGCTATTCACTATTTGAACTTTAAAAAGTTCACCTTTTCAGTCATAGATAATGTTCAACAAGTGGATTATATAGGGAACACCAATTTGATTTTAGAATGGAAGGAGTCATCGTGGCAAATCAGTTTGGTAGCAGACAGTGCCCCTGGTCTGAATGAATGCATCAATATTAAGTGTTTTTAGCACTAAAATAACATTCACATCATAATAATATGACGATGTTTTTATATTAAGACATATTTTATGATGTTTTGATGTTCGTAGCTGTTTAGAAAACAAGACAGCTTTTTATTGGTTTATTAGTTTTTTATTTTTTTTTTATTTTTATGGTATGATTTTATACCTTTAATTTAAAGTATCATGAAAGTCATGTGATGTTTGATGTAACTTTATAAGAGGTGTGTTTTGAGAGGTTAACTTTTTTCTGAAGAAGTTCATGAAGTATAAATTTAAACGAAAGTACTGAAGAATTGTATTCGCTCCTTTATTCCATCTACAGCTTTTGGTTTGAGTTCCACGAACTAAGGTTGGGTGGCATGATGCCAGGGTAATCCTATGGGCTAGGCTTGTAAAGGCTCCAGGGTCATTAGCCTAGTACACACCTATTTACTAAAAATATACCATTAAATAAATAACTAACTAAATAAATAAATAAATAAATAAATAAGTCATCCACAAAAGTCTCCCAAAACTCACTGCCTAGCCCACCTACCTAAATTATCTGGTTACTCCTGTCAGGATAAAAAAAAAATGCAAGACAAACTTTATCTCATATTACCAACTGAGCTGACCCACCTGCTAAAAAACAGCAGCTGCTGAAGAAGTAAAATAAAAAAAAAATGGTCTGGTTCCAAGAAGAAACTTCCACTGTGCAATAACACGTATGATTGTCTTGTGGTGTCCACATGCTTCTTTCAAAGTAAGCTCACATCAGCAGTCACACATCATGTACTCATACAAGCTGCAATCATGTGACAGGCTGCTGACCCTAAACAGCCTGGCACCCACACATCTCAACCTTTTAGTACAAGAAATCTGGACAAAGCCTAAAATATTGGGGGACAAAGGCCTTAAAATAGAGACAGATTTTAAACATTGCTCTTATAAACTTAGAAAGTTAATATATTAACAGGATAAGTGTTAGCATGCATTTCCTGAAAGATATTAACTCTGAAACTCAAATATATGTCATTATTTAGTGACTTCAATCCATAGTGATTTGACAGCAAACCACAAATTTTATGAAGAACAGACCAAAAATATGAGGCAAAAATCTGGACATTCTGTGAAAATCTATACAGTTGAGAGCTATGGGTGGCCCCCAGTAAATCCTTGCAGTTAAAACTGCAATGGATTCTGGGTGAGTTCTTTGATTTATGCCCAGATTCTGGGATGATTTTAGAATAGCCATGAGTTTTTTTTCCAAGACAGTAACTAAGTGTTAAAAGTAAACCATAGAATCCCTGAATGCACAGAGTTAGTTCAGTGAACTGGCGAATGCAGATGCTACAAGTTGATTCTTTTAAATTATTTAAAACAAAAAATAAAATTACTATTACATAAAAGAATGCTCAAATGAAATGGCAGGAGGTGGGATGGTTGCAGACTATCAGCCCAGTATCATGCCCTGCCCCTACACATGATAGTACTGCTCCCTTTGTGACCTCACCAGCGATAGTATTCCTGTGGAACATATCAGTTAGTTCATTACGACTTCCATTCCAGTAATGTGCACTTAGCATCACTCTTATCATTCTGTACCATAACAATTCATGGGAAATACCATGTGAATCACTTCACAGACATGCACAAAACTCTTTTCAATACTACAACAAGCTACTCATTCTACTTTCATCCTTGTGTGATGGTCAGCATTGAGGAGCAGCAATACCCATAAAGTAAGGCTAAAAGATACCTCACATCATATGGCAAAAATTGATGAGCGTGTGCCTTTAGCTGTATTCATATGTTCCTCCTCACACTAATATGCTTAGTCCCATTGCACAACAGAAAGCAATTATGATATCAGTATAAGAAGACAGTTATTATAACAGCCTGGATGGTTTAACGTGCTTCTGATGGGATATGTGAATTATCAGTACAATATGTTGTAAATTCAGATCCGTTTCACAAAGTACATTGCCCATTCCTCCATACATGTGTCACACTCCCTTAAACTGTGTGCTATCTAGCACCTGTGGTATGACTTCTGTAGCATCAACAGTTAGTTTAAGGTTCAAGAAAATGTAGAGTGAGGTAGGCAGATGTTTGAATCCAGCAGTGTGTAGTCAGTGTGAGTGTGTATAAAAGCAACTGCTAACAGGCAGGACTGGCTTACTGAATAATTGTTTGTTGTTTGTCTTTTCCCAGTTAGGGGTCGCCACAGCGGAACTCTGGTCCGCTAATGATTGGCAGTAGATTTTTATGGTGCCGAGTTGCCAGCCCGACACCCAACCTTCAGCGAAGGCACACCTATTCATGCATGCCTTTCGGAGGCCACTTGACCATGGGGAGGACATGCAGACTCCACACAGAAGGCACTCCAGCCAAGAATCGAACAGGAGAACCTCTTGCTGTGAAGTAACAACGCTACCTCTGTACCACTGCGGCTTATGGCTTACTAAATAATTGTGATGTCTATAATTCGGTCATTGGTAACATTTAAATAGGAACTGGGTTTTGATCCCTTAAATATTGTACTCACTTTTAAGGAAGGGAACTTGTATTCCAACACCCTGTTCAAGTTATTTCTTCTACTGTGTTTTCTGATAATAGTGGTATGATTTCTTCTGTGACATCAGTAGTGAATCTACCCTAAGTTAGGTAGGCAGGTGTAAGAATTCAGCAGTGAGTACTTAGTAGGAGTGTGTAAGAAGGGCCAATAGTAATGAACAGTACCAGCTTACTCAACAGATGTGATGAGGACAACTCTATTTAGTGGTAATACTTTCATGGGGAAGGTTTTGATCCCCCAGGTAATGCATTCCCTTTGAAGAGAGGTCATATGCATTCCAACACATCACTGAAGTTGTCCTGTCAGTTGTGTGCCTTCTGAGAACTGTCTTATGAGTTTGTTTGTGGCTTTGGCAGTTGCTGCACAGATCCAGAGACTGTGAATTACACAGGCAGGTGTTTACATCCAGCAGTATGTACCTATTATGAGTCTGTTAAAAAAAAATAGAAAACATTGGTGATATGCAGGAATGGCTTATTCAACTAATGTGATGTGTGATATGTTATTGTTTTTGAAGGGTGGATGATTTTGATTACTTAAGTGCTGTAGGTCATTACAAGCATGCCTAGTTTAACAATACAGTATATGTTTTATGGTAGCAGTCACACGGCCAGTTACACAAAGCAGCATTAGTATTCCATGGCAGAGACTATTAATAGTCATTTCTCATCCTCTGGCAAAAAACATTGAGAAATTACCTTTCGCCACATGTCGTTGCTGTCTGTTACATGACAGAGGTTAGAATTGATGCAGAGAGGACAACTACATTGGTATACACATGCGTAGACATTTATTATATCAACTATTGGAGTTCCACTGTTCACTGTTGCCCTGATGTGATATTACAACTGTCTGTAAGGTATGTTGAGTGTTGTGATCTAATAATTATGTTGCCTATTGCACAATGCTCACTTCCTTTGTCATTTTCCAATAATGCTGTCACATATCCTTTAAACGTGTAAACATTTCACACATCTGTTGTACAAATTGGTCTGTGGCAGCATTAGCTAATATACATGTCATGTGACTGTGACTTTGGTAGGCAGGCTTCCCAATCCCATTTGATATACATTGTAGCAGTATAAGAAACCAATTGCTGCTAGACAATTACAATTTCCTGCACAGATGTACTCTGACAGATTTTCCTTAGATATGAGCCTTTCATGTGAGTTGCTGTGCTCAGTTTTCACCATGGCCATATACATTCAAACACATATGGCTCATGACCTTGCTCCTTATGAATGACTTCTGAGAAGCTTTCTATCACAGTACAGGTTTAATGATATGTCCCACATCTCATGTGCTTGTCAGATTTATGCACCATAACAAGTTATATGCTGTTCCACCTGACATTTGCAGTTGTCTGACATATCCTTGAAGATTGTAGTCCCTTTTCTGTGTTATCACTTTATAATTTTCAAAAGATGCAAGCTACTGCTGCAACTGTTATTGTATCCTCTTTCACAATGTACAAGAACACTGTGCACTAGTTTTCATTAAGTTTGTTCATTTGTTCATGCAATTATGTGTGTGTTTATTCATTATTGCTACATTAGAAGTTTGAGAGATATGCCCATGTATAATTCAAAATGTCTTAAATAATCATATTGTTCTACAACAGTTTTTCATGCTGAACATATAATGGCTGTTTTTTAATGTGATTCACATTGTCAGTAATGTTGAGCATATCCATGATTTTAGTCAGTGAACTATACACCAGCATCATCCTTCATTGTCTGCTTCTTATTAGACTTCCCCTTGCTCGCATAGTCCTGATTTACTTATATCATAATGTTGAGTGTGCACGCAGTCACTTCTGAATCTCTGGTTTGTCGTGCACACTCTTTTGTTTACACTCTACAAACACATGTGGTCATGCACTTGCTTACTATGACACGGGCATGAGCCTGTAATGAAGGCCTGAGGGAAGCTCCTCATTGTGCTGTGTTCCCAGGTTTCTTGAATATTTAGTTAGCAGTGCAGCTTGTCACTCTAACCCAATCAATCTTAATAGCTTCTGCACAAACCTGGACACAACATTAGTAATTGAAAAGGGGAGAAAATGTCCAGATATGTATTTATTTATTTTATTTGTATTTCCTTACTGGAATAGAGCACTGATCTCCATGGATCTCTTTCAGACTCAGGTCAGGAGTGCAGTCTAGTTAAATGATTTCCTCAGTTGTGCAGTTAGGTTACTGAGACTAAGATAATGAAAACTGGACAGCTAGACCATAGGAAATAGCCCATTAATAGCTCATTAATCACCTCTGCCAGCTGCCAGACTGACAGAATTTATTTACTTTGAGATGTTTGTCTAACAGTTAAAAATATAAGTTTTGTACTCACCATAACATTCTATTTGCATTGTCCATTTTCATATTTCCTCAACAAATGGGTTCAGATCTGATCCTTGGATCTGACTTGGCCACTTTCTTAAGATTCTAGGATCCAACTGTCAAGCCCCTCCCTTAACCATAAGGACCCTGATCAGTGTATTGCATCAGATAGAGTTTGCTGCTACTATACAATATCCCAGGAAAAAAAAATTTAACTCAAACGGTTAAGACAGAACAGTGACAGCTGAAAGATCAGGAGCTCAAACAGGAACAATAGCTCCTAATAAGAATTCTTTTAGGTCACCCCCAAACACATGGATAGAGGGAAGATGGAGGTAAGTTGAGGAAGAATGAAAATGGACAACACAGATGGAATATTACGGTGAGTATATAACATACATATCTGCTGTTGTCATTTTCCTTCATTCCTCAACATATGATACAAAGTCCACAGCTATAATTACCTTGGGTGGCCCTCATGGAAGGATATTCCTGAGTATTGCAGAACCGAATGATTCTCTGTTCCTGGAAATAATGTCTAATTTGTAATGACAAACAAAGGTATGAGCATTAGCCCAAGTGGCAGCTGCACAAATGTCATTAATGGAAGCTCTAGCCCAAAAAGCAGCTGACGTAGCTATTGACCTGGTTTAATGTGCCTTTGGTTGTTTTGCTAAGGTTAGGCCTTTCAATAAATAAACATGAGAAATACAATCTGTTGTCCATTTTGTTGGAGTAATCTTTCAAACTGTTTTTCCCATCTTGTTAGAAAAGGAGACAAACAACTGATCTGTTTTTCTAACTTCCTTGGTTCTATGTAGGCAAAAATGAAGTTGTCTATGTATATCTAAGAGATGAAGGGTATATTCTCCTTTATTTTCAAAATTTGGGAAGAAAACTGGTAGGTTACTGACTTGACTGATGTTTGATTCAGAGGCCACTTTAAGTAGAGAGGAAGGATTAGTGCATAGGGTAACCCTATCCTTGTGAAAAAATAGATATGGTGGTTTTGCAGAGAGTGCTTGGAGTTCTCAGACTCATCTAGCTTAAGTAATTACCACCATTCGACTATCCATACCATCGAAATTAAATACCATCCCCAGCGTTTGTCAACCAACCCTTTTTGACTTCTTTCTTTTGTTAATCTTTCTCTCCACAATTCATCTGTACCATCACTGCTGAATCCCAAATCTCCTTCAGGTCTTTATTTTACTTTAATATCCTTCTTACCTCCTCACTTTCCATTCATTGTTTACCTGTAAATCAGAAACTGTTTTACTACCACTTTCTTATCATCAGCTGAATAGACAGAATCATTGTATTTGATGGTGGTAGTTCAGAAGACTGGGGGTTCTATTCCAAACCAAGGTGCTTGTATTCATTTATTGATGCTTATCTTCTTCTTCTTTCAGCTTTTCCCAGTTAGGGGTTGCCACAGTGGATCACCTGTCCGCTCATGATTGGCAGTGGAGTTTTATGGTGTCAAGTTGCCAGCCCAGCGCCCAACCTTCCACAGAAGGCACACACATGCATACACTCACACCTAGGGCCAATTTAGAGTGCCCAATCCACCTACAGCATGTCTTTGGGATGTGGGAGGAAACTGGAGCACCCAGAGGAAACCCACGTGGCCACAGGGAGGACATGCAGACTCCACACAGAAGGCACCCCAGCCGAGGATTGAACTGGAGAAGCTCTTGCTGTGAGGTGACAATGCTAGCCACTGCACCACTGCGGCCGCCCAGCATTTATTGATGCTTATATTATACTATAAAGTAAGTGTGATTCTGCATTCCTGATGTGCTGTACTTAAGATATAATTTTAACCCATGTTTCTGTCTGCCTGAGTTGATGCAGAAGTAAAAGATCTCATGCCCACTTAGTGAAAAAGACTAGGGTTTCTATATTTATTTACATATTTACATATTTATTTATTTTTGTTTATTGAGGAAGTGCACTGATCAATACTGACCAATGTCAGGCTACGCTTGGATGAAATGCAAACCACGTCACATGGCAGATATGTGACAAAAGAGTAGTTCAGATTCGATACATAGAAAAACTATACATGTACATTATAATAAACAAGCAGAAATTAATGTACAATATTTACATTAGTTTCTATTGTGAGTCAGCCTTCAATCTGTTTCCAGAGAAGTGGAAAGGAGAGAGGTATAGCATGTCAAGTGATATGTCCTGTCATGAAACAGGAGCATTTGGCTTGGGTGAAAAGGGGCATTTTGAGTTGCCTACTGAATTTGCAAGAAGTGTGGACAGAGTTGTAGCCTGCTCATCTTGCACCTGGTGCTGTTCCCTTATTTGGCACCCTCAACTTTTAGCTGAGAAAAAAAACAAAAAAGGCCATCCATTCCCTGACCTGGCAAAAGGTCCAGTCTCTCTGACCTGTGTTTCTCAATTCCTTCACACTAAGATGAGAAGCAAAAAAAATGGTTTGTTCTTTCCCCCTGTCTGTTGCTCCTTCTGGAACAAGGTCTGTAAGCTCAGCTCTCTCTGATCTGGTTGAAGAAAAGCTCTTTCTTGTAAAAAATACAGCAAACAGCTTGTTATTTTTGTAACATGTGACTTGATTCATCTAATACTTCACTAGGAACACTAAAAGACCTTCAGCCCTAACTGTAAATACATTATTGGTAGTGCACTTCTGACAGATTAGCATCTCCTGAATGCACCCCCCACTACCTTGTGTCCAGGGTGGCTGCCCCCTTCACCCCACCACTATGTTTCTGAGAGCTTAGACTGATGGAAGGAGCTTAAAAATAGTAGGTGCTTGAGAAGAGAAAACTTGCAATACTGTGGCGTTTGGGTCTAGGAGTAATGAGATTGTGTGCAGCTTGTGACTATTGCTGCAGGTTGTATGAGGAGGGGTTTTCATGAAGTTTAGCTGCAAGAGGAATAAATGTCTAGAGCTGGAATAGTTTGAGGAACTGGGATTTCAACAATAGGTTAAAGCTTTGTTTTGCAGTTAGCCATTTGGCTTTCTTATGGATGATACAGCAATGCTCACAGGAGCTGTTGAAGACTGTCTAGAGTGTGGTGGTGTTTTTCTTGGTGATGATGAAAAATGGATATTCCAGTTGAGCGAGAACTCCTTTGCAGATTGCTGGTCTAGCCTGTTGAGCTAGAAAAGAGATTCATTTTGCTCTCACTCTATGTGGAAATGGAATTTTGGAGACTGATGAAGCCATAAACATATGTATTTGAACCTGATAGTTGTTTCTGTGGTAGGATTGTGTAAGACCAAGACAGTTAAACAGTAAGGTGCTCTATGAATTTTCTGTGGAGTTTGAAAAAGCCTAGTTTTGGTCTTGTGTGGTTGAAAAGCAATTTATGGAGTTGGAATTGAATGCTGGTATGAAAGTGACTTGCTCAGTAAATTAATGGGTCTGGGTTGAGGATACATGGGAGGTGGAGGAGGTTACAAGAAAATGTGTTAGTTAATATGGATAAAAGCAGGAAGGGGTAATAATGGATCCTTGTGGTACACATTTAAGAATAGGTTCAGATTCTAATTAGGATGATCTTATTTTAAATTTAACATTTAACACTTAACACATGTCCATAATCAAATGCCTAATTTATTGTCTTAATAATCGCTTTCCATTTCCCCTTGCCAAGTGGGACTTCCCATTTAACAAAACATATATATGTATGTAAATAAAGACGTACATATTTCACACCTCTTCAATTATTTCATTCTTAGTCTACTTTTTCCACCAAGTTTACATTTCTTTTTGCTATCCTCTTTATTTTTCAAATTTCATTTCTTCACTGTCATATGATAACCCTTTTTACAGCTGTCATTCTCAATACCACTGTTTCACACAGCCTAAAGCAACATATCATCACATTAATGATCTTGTAAGAAAGACACTTGCACTAAGTTGTGCTGCACACCTTAACCCTTGTTGGAACTGTCACTGCTCCCCTAAAGGAATATTCAGCTTCATCAAAAACACAAGTACTTAATCCAGAGAAATTTGAGCTCAGTGTTAACATAAATTCTGTTTTACTTTTTTGAAGTTGCTGAAGAAAGGAGAATGACAAACAATATATTTTGGGGAGAAACTAAGCATTTACCTCCTATCTGAACAGTAATGACCTCAGAACTAATTGCAGTGAGTAGTAGGTGGTGCAATTAGAGCAATGCCTTGCTTGGGGGTGCAGAATAGTTGTCATTCACACAAAGTAGTGACTTTAAGACAGAGTTTCATAAGCATTTATTATTATTACTATTATTATCACTATTGTTACTTATATTTACAGCAGAATTTCACTATGCTATAGTACGGTCCTCTTCAAAAGGTTATTGTATGAGCACTTTCACAAATACCACATATCACTTTATTCTTAACCATTCTAAATATTCTAAATTATTTTAATTGTAATTTATCATAATCTATTTATTCAAACATACTTTTTCTGCCAAAATCAATGTCAAATAGGTATTAAGCTATTATTTCTTGCAATCTTGGCAGCTGGTGGAGAGTGTTAAAAGGGTGAGTTGTAGTTCCTGTGGTACAGGGTTTGATTTTCTCAGTCCTCATTTGCCTACTATGTGAACTTGAGAAAGTCACTGAACCAGACTTTGCTTCTCAGTCACTCCTGAACTGGGACTGTGTGTCCAACAGGTTAACCTGGTTGAAAAACAGGTACTGTTATTATTATTATTACTATTAATGTTAAAAAGTTTGCATGTTTTCTGATCTTCTGGTAAACTACTGCAATGACAAAACTGTGTAAAGATTGTGAATATTGTACTTTAGTATATAATTAGTTATTTACTATTTGTTTACCACATAGGTTGGCTGGTCTGCTGACCCTTTTCAGCCATGATCTGGGCTCTACGAGCAGCAGCATCAACTTGAGGATTCAGAAACAGCCCAAACACTCATGATTAAGGGCTATTTCCATGATGCAGTAACTCGCTACGCAGAGACACATTAGCCATAAAAAGAAAAGACCTCATTATTGCCTAATTTGTATGCTTCTGAACTGCTATTAACTAATGCAAGAGCAGAGTAGCATTTTCCTGCAGTAGTTAACACTGGTGACCTACACATTACATTGTCATAGACATCCCCCACGTTCAATTTGCCATACTCATACCCACACTAAAACACATATACAAACACCACATACTTCATACCTATAAAACACGCATGCAGACACCACATACTACATACCTGTAAAACACCCACACACACACAGACACCACATACTAAATACCTGTAAATCACACACACAGACACCACATACTACATACCTGTAAAACACACACAGACGCCACATACTACATACCTGTAAAACACACACATGAACACCCGTACTACATACCTGTAAAGCACACACACAGACACCCGATACTACATACCTGTAAAACACACACATGGACAACTGATACTACATACCTGTAAAACATACACACAGGCACCACATACTACATACCTGTAAAACACACATGCAGACACCACATACTACATATCTGTAAAACTGTAAAACATACACACATACAGACACCACATACTATATACCTGTAAACACACAAACAGATGCCACATACTACATACCTGTACAACACACACACAGACACCCCATACTACATACCTGTAAAACACACACACAGACACCACATACCCGTACCTGTCCCAGAGTTGTTAAAATGTCCCCAATGTCTCCTTTTTTCCTGCCCTAGTAAATCACAGATGATTACAGTCAATCAGTAATACCAGACATTCATATGTTTCTATAGGTTCAAAGTTTCACACCTAATAACTATCAGTAAATGCATGCTAATGCAAAAATCCCTTAATCTGTTGACTTTCTAACATTACAAGAGGAATAACACAAATCTGTCCATCATAGTCATTTTTATGCCTTATTACTTTTGGTTTTGACTAGATTTCTTACACTATCAGGTTGAGTAGTATGCTTTGTGCCCTATCCCTCTTCCTTGTAATTCAGAAAGTATTGAAGGTTTTGAATAACACTCAAGATACTCATTATATTATAAAGAAACCCTTTCCACACTAACATATCAGTGTCCATAGTGGGTACATGCTGCTGTTTCCAGTGTCAAATGTGCAGAGCTTGAAGCCTTTTCCAACTCCCTTGGACTGCTGTTGTGTGCATACTTTTATGTGCATTTTCCCTGGTGCCTAGTGGTGGTGCAGAGGATTCCAGGGTTTGACTCTATTACTAGTGCCTTTAAGGCACACTATTTCGAGTATCGCTGATGCCTAGTGGTCTCCCAACCCTCATTGTCTGCCTTTTTTATTTATAAGTGCTCTTATGGCATGTTGTTAAGGAATTATCCTTGGTGGTCCAACCATCCCTCAACCTACAGTACGTCTTTCTTAAGTGCTTTTCAGGCATAATCTGTTATCCAGGGTAGCTAGTGCTTAACCCTGAACAGGCCTTTCCTAAGTACCTTTAAGGCATACTAGTGTACAGTTATCCCTGGTGGCTAATGTTCCCCCTGACCATAAGTGCAACTAAGGCATGACATAAAGGAGTTATCCTTGGTATTTAGTTTTTTTTTTCTCTCATACCCTTTTTTGTTTAGTTCCATTAAGGCATGAGATAATGGAGTTATCCATATTGTCTAGAGATTCTCCCAGACCCAATGTTGCAGGTTTTACTTATTAGTCTAAGGGAGAGTGGAGGTATGACAACCCCCACCCCCCCTACACACACACACACACACGTGTGCTTATAACCCCCCAAAAAACACTACCTGTCCGGTAATCTCCCCAGGACTTACTTATACTTCAATGAATGAACATGAGTTTTTGGCTGTGTTCACTAACACAAGCAGCCTAGTTGTGGCCATGTTAAGTTATGCAGCCTGTGACACTGCCAGCCCAGCTATCTAGAATTTTGTAAATAATCATATGTCATTTGTGAAAATTGATATGATTTATACAGAACTGTATGTTATGTACTGAACTTCAAGAATGTAACCACAGTGTACCCTACTGGAAAAGAACATAAATGTATATAAACTATATACCTGTCCAAATGTATGTTTTAATAGTAAAAGCTGAAACATACAGAGTTAACTTGCAAAACTTCAAGAAAATAAGTTGGAATCAAAGTGTTTTATGATTGTGTTAGCTCTCAGTTTCCGTGTAACAAACAGACACAATGTCTTGAGATAGAAGTTTTTCTACTGTCTAAAACAGAAATAATTGCTATGTGTAAAATGTAAAAGGGTTTTATTGTGCTGAAACTTCCAGTTCTGAGCAAACTTCTGAGAGATATGTATTTTTGACACAGAGCTGTTAAATTTTAATTGTCTATTTAGCCTGGGAACTGAAGTCAGGTGACAAAGAGTGATGTCACCCAAGCTAACCCAGCAGTAATGTTTAATTTAAGAACTCTGTCAGAGGGAGTCTGGGCATTTTGTATTTTGTCTTTGACCTGGAAACATCCATCATCAGCATTTCTGCCTGTGTGTTGTCTGTAAGTAAGATTTAGGGCATATTGTCTCTCTTAGATATACATATGATTATATTAAATATTAGTTTAAATGTTTTCTGTGTTCATTTGAGACTGCCCTGCAATGTTGTTTTAAAATATTTCCTGTGAATAAGAACCTTGAAGTAACTATGTTGGATTTAATCAGTATTGTCTTGTTCTTTTACTATTTGTTATTAAATATATTTAAACCTATATTTATGGCTTATATTTGTGAGACATATTTATGCTCTTAGAGTACTTGCACATGCATTTTGTGACACTGTACAGGCCACCCCTAAATAGCCTTGCTCTTGGTCAGACTAACGTTTGGATAATAGTAACATTACATAGCAGGATTAGTCACCTTTTGTTAAAGGCCTAAAGTAGCCGATAAAAAGGAGTTGGTGGCAGTGATAACTACCTTATAGTCTGGGCAAAAGGGGCATGGCTAGTAAACCTGTGCCATCCTTCCCCAGGAGTATCTGTGTGTTTGTATATCAATCATATCTCAAAATGTATGTGTGTCAGCCACTTGGGCAGAGACACAAAGCACTGGTTGGACAGAGAGAGTGCTGAAGGTCTTGGCTTGACCCCTTAGCTGAGATCTTAACTCTATAGCTGTGCCAGTGTGGAATGTTATTCGGGATCTGGAGGAAGAGGGAGAAACCAGCCCCCAAACTGACTGTGATTGCTGTGTGCACTTAAGGGAAATTGTACTTTACTGTGTGTGAGTACTTGTCATCCTCCCATTGTGCATGTCTCTCACTGTTGCCAGAGGTGGGGATTAAGGCTCCATGATTACTGGGCTAGTGCAGGGGCATCACATATTAATTGGTTAGCAGTCCCTGTGTACAGTGGTGATTGAAGGTGTTTGTACTTTCAGTCAGCTATGTGGTGAACATTCAGAGTTCATATCACAATTGTTTTATTTATTTATTTTTTTCCAAGCTTAATTAGTCAGGGCAAGCAGGCAAGCATGTCAGCAGAGGAGTATGACAAGCTGACAAGGATCCATTTGGGTGAGATGTGCCAGGCTAAACGACTGGTGCATGCCAACCTGACTAAAGCAGACATTATTGCAGCTTTAGTCACAGCTGCATCACAGAATAGCCAGCAGGAGGACAATCAGATGGGCCTTGGAGATGTACAACTGTCAGAAAATGGACAGATCAACCTTTCCACAGAGGACTTAAAAATCCATCTGGAGTTAAAGAGACTTTAGCTGGAGACCAAGTATTTGGAAATAGAGGCAGCAGAGAGACTGAGATGTCTGGAGGCTGAGGAAAATGAGAAACTGTGATGTCTGGAAGCCGAGGAGAATGAGAGGCAGAAGCAACATGAAAAAGATGCTGACTCTTCACCAGAGTCATGGAGGTAATGGAGAAGGGAGTAGCTGATCCTCAGAAGCAACAAAGGTCAGTAAATTTCTTCCACAATTTACAGAGGGGGATAATTTTGATAGTTTCATTTATATGTTTGAGAGGGTATGTAAACAGTGTAATGTTGACCAAGGGCTCTGGGTATGGTTCCTGACCCCCTTACTCCATGGTAAAGCTGTAAAAAATATTTTATTTATTTTATTTTTATTTATCATTTGTTGACCGGGAAAGTCCGACTAGGTTCCACAGAGCCTGTTTTCAGCAGAGGCCCGGGGAGAAATGCTCCAGATGCATGTCTTTGGAATGTGGAAGGAAACCGGAGTACCCGGAGGAAACCCATGCGAACACAGGGAGAACATGCAAACTCCACACAGAAGGCACCCCAGCCGAGAATCGAACCGGTGAACCTCTTGCTGTGAGGTGACAACATTAACCGCTGCACCACTGCGCCGCCCTTAAATAGTTGTGTAATATCTTAACATAACCACAGATGTCCTTCTCTTCCATGTTGCAGTATTCTTAGTGTGGGATTCCCCACCTCAGGCAACCCGAATGTTGGCTCCTATACAAAAGCTTAAGCCTGGCTACTGTAAGTGCATGGGATGTCACACATAGGGCCATAAACCAGGGACCTTAAATGTGACGTTTGCAAGCACAGACCTCAAAACTTAAAGCTCAGTCAGACAGTCCTAAAGAGAGTAACAAGTGATGTCATCCAGAAGTGCAAAGTGTCACATGCTGGCTACTCTGTGCTTGATCTAGGGTAGAGATTCATAGTGCCTAAGGGATATGTCCATAGTCCAAAATAAATACAGGGGTTTGGAGGGAGGGGTGGAATACTGCAACATGGAAGCGAAGGACATCTATGATTATGGTAAGATTTTACACAACTGTTCTATGTCCTTCTATTCCTACATTGCAGTGTTCTTAGTGTGGGAGAGTACCTCAGCTTAATTAGAGGGAAGTGGAGGTAGAAGTAGAAGATTCCAGAAAACCCTGCAGGATTGCTCTAGCAAACCCTGCCCTGGCTCTGGAGATGTGGTCCAATTTGTAATATGTGATGAAGGTGTGAATTGTGGACCAGGTGGCTGCTTCCAGAATGGAGGCTGTGTTCAGCCCTTTGAGGAAAGCTTTGGAAGTAGCCATACCTCTGGTACAGTGAGCTCTTACCCCCTGGGGTAAGTGCTTGCCATGGTATGAGTAGCAGAAGGAAATGGATTTTCTGATCCAACATGAAATAGTTTGTTTGGAGACTGCCTTGCCCAGAGTCCTGGGGTGGAAGGATACAAATAGTTGGCTAGATTTTCTGAAGGACTTCGTTTTGTCTAGGTAGAATCTAAGTTGTATGTGTACATCCAGAGAATAGATAATCCTCTCACTATCATTAGCTGGAGAGGGAAAGAAGGTAGGCAGGTGAATGGATTGGTTTAAGGACAGTTCATTGACCACTTTAGGCATGAAAGAAGGGTTAGTGTGCAGGATCACCCTATCCTTGTGGAAGGTAATGTAGCGGGGGCAGGCCATAAAAGCCTGTAACTCTGACACTCTTTTAGTGGAAGTAATGGCCACCAGCAGTACAGTCTTCCATGTATACATTTGGAGAACAGCAGTGCTAGCTGACTCAAATGGGGCCAGTGTTAGTTTTTTCAGAATGAAGTTTAGGTCCTGAGGGTTGGGATGGGTTTTCTTAGTGGTATGATGTGTAAGACCCCTCTCAGGAAAAGTTTTACATCCAGCCTGGATAGCAAAGGGGGATCTAGAGGTAGACAAGCTGAAATGGCTGAAAAGTGGACTTTCACTGAAGAGTAGGAAAGGCCATCCTTAATGAGTTCACACACATAGGCAAGGTCTAGGTATGGGTCTGCCTGGCTGGGGTCCCTGCCCTTATGTAGACACCATTTGGAGAATCTCTCCCATTTTGATAAGTATGATTTCCTAGTAACAGGTGTCCTGGCCTCCCTCAGGACTGTAAGCACGTCCCCTGAGTAGTGATGTCTGAAAGGGATTAGAACTTTATCACTCAGAATGTTAGGCTTAACATCTGTTGGTGAGGGTAAATTAGAGTTCCCTTTTGTTGTGTGAGTAGGTCCACCTTGTGGGGTAACTTGTGGTGATTGCCCTTGGCTAATGAGAGAAGTAGGGGGAATCAATGTTGCCTTGGCCAGTAGGGAGTCACCAGCAAGATTTTTGTTTTGTCTTTCCTGATTTTCAGTAGGACCTTCTGGATTAGTGGGAAGGGTGGAAAAGCATATAGCAACAGTCCCTTCCATGGAATGCTGAAGACATCAACCCCCGAACGTCGGCTCCTATACAAAAGCTTAAGCCTGGCTGCTGTAGGTGCATTGGATGTCATACATAGGGCAATAAACCAGGGACCTTAAATGTGATATCTGCATGCACAGACCTCAGAACATTTCAGCCGCAGACTATGTCACTTTGATCGCTTCACTGCCATACTCGAAGACTTCTAAAAAGCTAAGTACCCTGTTGGGGAATTTTTTGTCTGTTTTGCTTGAGCTTGGTTAGCTGTTATTACTATTATTATCCACCCTTCAGGCAAGTGGAGAGTGATCTTTGGTGCAGAATTTGTTCAATTGTCTGTTCTGGGGGAGGCACACAGATCCACTTGAGGTGTGCCCCACCAGTGGACAATGTCTAGAAAGGTCTCCCTGTTCAACATCGACTCGTGTTGTAGAGAGGCTGTTCTGCTGAGAATATCCACTTGTTTGTTGTCCTGAGAGGGGATGTATGAAGCCTACAGGGTTAAGTTGTGCCTGGAGGCAAGGTCCCAAATTTGTAATGTTATCTGGTATAGGAGGTAAGCTCTGGTCCCTCCTTGATTGTTGAGATGCCACATTGTTGTGGTGTTCTCTGTGAATATCTGAAGGGGGTCCAGTTGGAGGATTGGAAGGAATGTGGAGGATAGGAAGGAATGGCTTCAGGGCCAGAAGAACAGCAGTCATTTCCCTTACATTGATATGCTTCTTTTGAAGGGTAGGGTTCCATGCCTCCTGTACCCTGAAACCTTTCAAGGTGGCACCCCACTCTAGGTGTGATGCAGATGTATACATAAGTTGGTTTGGGAAGGGGATTTGAAGTGGAAGTCCAGGGTTCTGAAGTATTTGTTGAATCCACCACCTTAGTTCTGTTTTGAGGCAGGGCAGAATGGTAATTTGTTGCTCTAGGGAGTGTTGGTGTTGTGACCACATATTTTTCAGATACCATTGGAACTTTCACATGTGCATTTGGCTAGGGGAAGCATAGGGATGATGGCTGCCATCAGTCCCAGGAGTTGCAATAATTGTCTTGCAGATATCTGAGGAACTAGTAATAGGTTTTGGAAGTGATTGGAGAGAGACAGGACTCTGTCCTGGGGGAGGAAACCCTGCATCAGATCTCTTCTGATCCTGCAGCCCAGAAAGATTTTGTCTTGCTGTGGGAGTAAGGAAGATTTATGTAGGTTGAGGGTGAAACCCAGGTTTTGTAGTAGGGAAGTGGTGAACCTGAGATGATTTTGGAGGATGTCTTCTGTTTCTGCTAGAAGGATAATGTCATCTAGGTAAGGATAGATTTGGACACCTTTGGTCCTGCATTAAGCAATGGCTGGGGCTAGGCATTTTGTAAATACCCTGGGTGCAACAGACAAACCAAAGGGCAAGGCTGTAAACTGAAAATGAGAACAAGGCCCAGTAAAAGGTAAGAATTTCCTGTTGGAGGGTTTTATGGGAATATGGAGATAAGCTTCCTTTAGATTTACAGTGGCCATGAAGGCCTGGGCTGGAATTAAAGGGAGAAGAGTTTGAAGGGATAGCACCCTGAATTATGGGACTTTTAGGTAGTGGTTTAGGAAGGATAAATCTAGTATTGGTCTCCAAGGGCCATTTTTTTGGGGACCAGAAAAAGTCTTGAGTAAAATCCTTTTCCTTCCTATCCTGGAGGGACAGGTTCTATTGTTCCTAATCTCAGAAGGTCTAGTAATATGTGAGGTATGAGGTGGAGTTGATATTTTGGGGAAAAGGGATGGTTTATCCTTACATGAAAGGAAATATCCATTTTGAATGATAGTCAGTACCCAGTGGTCTGATGTGATCATTTTTCAAAAGGTGAGGCAGTGGGTGAGGTGGGCTGACAAAGGTACATGGGCAAGGCAGTCACGCATTATTGGTTCCAATTCTATCCTGAAAGGGCTGTCTTGGAGTAGGTTGTGAGGTAACTGGTCTGGAGTAGGTTTGCCTCCTGGTTCCTCTCCTATGCCTGGTAGAGGAGGTAGCAGAGGAAGGGGTTCTCCTGACAAAGAAAGTCTTTGCAGGATAGTTCCTGTAGTATTTAGGAATGGGAGACACAAGCAAATGCTTGCTGCCCTGAAGCTCCTTACATTTTTCCTGCAGGTTTTTAAAAAGTTCTGCAGATTGTTTGCCAAACAAGATGTTATGGTCTAATGGGGCATCTAGGATTTTAGACTTGAAATCCTCTGGGAGTGGTTGGAAGTAAAGCCAAGAATATCTGCAGAAAACTGAAGCAGAAGCTGCAGATCTACTTCTGCAGCATCATAACTGCACCTAATGGAATGTCTGGCTACCTGAGAAGCCAGGGACAGTTTAGATGCTATCTCAGTTTTGGTAGGGCAGTCAGGGGTGGATGCCAAGAGAGTGAGGGCTTGTGAAACTAGGTCCAAGACATATTTTATCATGTGAGTTTGGTAACTGATAGCTCTGAAGGCCAGGGTGGAGAGGGTGTACACTTTTATTCCAGTGCTGTCCATGCTTTTTGCTATCCTTGTCAGTGGGCAGAAGATATGCTGAAGGAATCATTCTAGATTGCTTGTCAGAGGAGATGGCAATTACTGCAGGGTCTGCCAGGGGAGGCTTTACTAAGGATTTCTGGTCATCAGGTACTTTGCAGAACCTGTCCAGTCTCTTAGGAGCAGGTGGTTATGAGTCTGGATTCTTGGATGCAGAGGTGAAAGCATCCAGATAGGCATGTAAGAGAGGTGGAATGGCTGATGGGGAGGGAGATTCAACTTGAAGGAGTTCATAATTCTGCCTCTGGGTGTCAGTCATCTGGGTAGTGTCCCATTTGAAGTATTCTTTCATTTTTGTAATTGTTTCCCTAAAGGTGATATCCTCTGGTGGGGAGTCCTCTTCAATGAATTTCTCATCTAGAGAATACCATTCCAGAGGGGAGGCAATTTGTGAGGCATAAGAAATAAATTCATCAGAAGATGAGTAATAGGGTTCCAGATCCTCCTCTCCTTCTTGGGCAGTAGGCAAGGGGAGAGAAGTAGCAGAAGCAGGCCTAATACTAAGCACTAGAATAGTGGCTGGGTTAGAGGCTGTGAGCCTAAGGGCCATAAAGGCCTGCATCAAGGAGTTGGTAAATGATTGCCAGTCTGGGACTCCTTCAGTGGTTGGAGTCAGGTGTTTTGTTTTTTGTTTCTGTTTATAAGGCATAGGTCTGGGAGAAGGCCTGGATTCTGGATCCTGGGCTTCAGGTAATGGCATCCCAGTTGGTCGTCCAACTGTATCTGGTTCTACCTCGACATTGGTAGGGACTGACATCTGTGCTGTCTCTGTGGACGCACAGGCCATTACTTTCAAAGTGGCTTCCTCGGTGGGAGCCGTCAAAGTTGACGGTTCTATTAGACATCCCTCAACCCCCTAAATTGAAAGCTGGTGGGACGTCTGATGGCAGAAAGGCAATGGAAATAGGCGTGGAAACCTTGGCCTTTTTCCATGGTGGTTCAGTCAAATGGCCTATTCGGGATCCATCCTGAGCACAAGTTTTTTGAGTCTTTGGTTCTCTAAATATATGTTAAGGGCAGCCAGATGGCTATGAAGGGTCTTTGGGACAAAAGATTGGCAAATGGAACACGCTGTATGGTCATGTTCCTTCCCTAGACAAAAGACACAATGGTTGTGTATATCTTTATGTGGTATCTGATAACCACAATGGCATTTGCCCTTCTTAGCTGACATCGGCTAATGATAATAACAGCTAACCAAGCTCAAGCAAAACAGACAAAAAATTCCCCAACAGGGTACTTAGCTTTTTAGAAGTCTTCGAGTATGGCAGTGAAACGATCGAAGTGACATCATCTGCGGCTGAAATGTTCTGAGGTCTGTGCATGCAGACGTCACATTTAAGGTCCCTGGTTTATGGCCCTATGTGTGACGTCCCATGCACCTACAGCAGTCAGGCTTAAGCTTTTGTATAGGAGCCGACGTTCGGGTTGCCTGAGGCGGGGAATCCCCACACTAAGAATACTGCAACGTAGGAATAGAAGGACATCTGTAATTTCTAAACAATTTGATACTGATTGTTTAAATTATAATATTGTTTACGAGAATGTTTTAAGTTAACACCTGAAGCTTATAGGAAAAAGTTTTGTGAGCATAGACGCAAGGCAGATAAAAGTGTGTGTGAATATGTTGCTGAACTAAGCACTTATTTTCATAGGTGGGTGAGTGGATGTCAAGTCATCACTTTTGAAGGGCTGGCAGACCTTTTGGTGTGGGAACAAGCCCTTAGCACTTTGCTTGAGGACATGAGAATCTGGTTATCTAATAGACAATGCACTACTGTAGATGAGTTGGGGAAGAAGTGAGACCTATACCTAGTAAGCAGGGCATCACTGCACAGGAAAGGGGCACCCAGTGCTGCTCATGGGTCTAAGGGAACCCATGGTGGGCAGCCTAGACTGTCTCAACAAAGTCCACCAGTAGCAGGGGAAGCCACTAGTCCAAGTACATGTCCAGGACCAAGGGATAAATGTTTTAAATGCAACCAGTGGGGCCATGTAGCATATAGATGTCCACAGAGGCAGGGTGGGGAACAAAAGGCGGAAGAGCCAGTAAGTGGGAATGACAAAATGCCAACAATAGGTTCTCTCAAGATAACAAGGGTACCAAACTACCACAAGAGATTATATCCCATCTTAGTGAATGGGAAAGAGGCCATTGCTAAAAGAGACACAGCCTCCGACCTAACCATTGTGAAGCCTGCAATGGTTAAAGAGGAGCACTACTTGCTTGGACAGTCTACTCTGTCACAGCGTTAGGAGGGACCCCATTCCAAATACCTTTGGCTAGGGTTCACCTTGATTGGGAGGGGGAAAAGGAAGCCATCAAGTAGGTGTGTTTGAGGATATCCCTGCAGATGCCCTGATAGGGAATGATTTTGATAATGCAGTACCATGTGTGCATGCAGTTGCATGCAGTCAGGCTTGTAGAAAAGCATGGGGGTCTGGTAGCCTGGGGGAGACCCAGACAGACTGCACACTTGCAGCAAGGACTGGTGAGGTGGTTACTTCAGGAAGGGAGCTACCCTGTAGCAGTGAGACTGAAGGTGAGCCACAGCTGTCTGTGGGTACTGATGTTCCCTTGGACAGAGTGACTGCAATGACAGAGGTGATAGTAGTAGTACCCAGGCTGACAGTGAGGCACCCCTGTCAGAGGATGTCAGACTTCCTGTAGAAGGGGAGCTGGGAAGGGTTACAAAGAGAGAGCTGAGACAGGCTCAGCTTTCAGACCCCACATTACAAGGCCTGAGGGAGGTAGCTAGTGAAGCACCTGATTCTCAAAAGAAGGGAGAATCTGTATACTGGGACAAAGTGCTACTGTATAGCGACTGGACCCCTGAGGGAGCTCTAGAGGGTGAGAGAATACAGCAGCTGGTAGTGCCCAGGGCCTACCGTCTGGCAGTTCTAGCCATAGCCTGTGATTCATAGGTTCATAGGTGTGTACTAGGCTAATGGCCCTGGAGCCTATACAAGCCTAGCCCATAGGATTATCCTGGCATAGTGTCACCCGACCTTACTTCCCAGTGCCTCTGTCGAGTAGAGCCACTGGAGTGATCCCCAGGGTGAATTTTCTATTTCCCATCCACTCATCAAGATTTCTCTTGAAGAAGGCCAGTGAGGTGCTCTGTTTGACATATATGGAAAGTCTATTCCATAGCATGGGCAGTCTCTGGGTTATGAACCTGTCCCTCCAGCACGTTCTGTTGATTGTGGTAATGAGGTTGAGGTCTCTGGAGCATGTGGTGCAGAGAGATTGGGATTTCTTTAGATGTAGCATTTCTAACAGAGCTGGATCAGACATGGCTTTGTAAGTCAAGTAGAGATCACCTCTAATTAGGCGATATGAGACAGAGAATAGTTAAGAGTTTTTTGAGTCTGTCCGTATAGGACAAGTGATTAAGGCCTAGGATCCTCTTTGTGAGGTACTTTTGCAGCCTTTCCATTTGTTACAGGTGTCTAGTGAGGTACATGCCAAATGGGACATTGTACTTGATGATTGGCCTAATGAAGGAAGAGCAGACCTCTTTCTTACTGGATGCAAAACCCTTAGTAATGAGATGTGCCACATAGAAGGATTTTCTGACCACAGTGGCAATGTGGTGGTCAAAAGAGAGGTTGCTGTCAACCTGTATTCCCAGATCTCTTATAATTCCTTCTGTGTTCAGTGGGCTACCAATGATGTGGTAATTCATGGGAACTGGATTTTTCCCAAAGGGGATGACAACATGTTTTGGAATTGAGCTTAAGGCCATGGTGCTGACACCAGTCGTTGGTCTCAGTGAAGCCTTTCTGTAGGATGCCAACATCACTTGGGGAGTTAATAATGGCTCCCAACTTGCAATTGTCTGTGAACTTTGTCAGCCAGAGTCCCTTCATGTTGGCCTGGACTTCTGAGAAGTAGATACCAAACAGGGGAGGACCCAGAACCAATTCCTGTGGGACTCCAGCAGTCTGACTTGGAGTCAGCTACTTTCACACTGTGAGTTCTATCTGGGAGCCAGTTTGCAACCCACCTAGTGATATAGGGTTTGATGCCTAGCTTAGTGAGTTTTTCTATGATTCCTGAATGGGGAATGGTATCAAAGGCCTTAGCCAGATCAAGGTAGGCTGTATGAACCACCTTGCCTTCATCCACAGCTCTGGTGATTGACTCAAAAAAGTCAACCAAGTTGAGCAGGCATGATCTACCCTTCAAAACACCAAACTGTGTGGGATCCAGAGTTTGGAGATTCCCTATATCCTTGTTTATTAGGTCCTCAGATAAGAAACATATTGAAACTGGGTTGGTATAACTCAGATTTATACAGCCAATATTCTAAAGCATCTATCCCAGCCCAATGTGGGATATTGGTGTATAACGCTGTGACGTCCAAGGTACAGAGTAACCAACCCAGCTCAAGCTGCATTTCAGAGATGACCTGAAGACATTCAGTAGTGTCGCGTAAACGGGCTCTTACCCATTTGAGAAGTGGTTTGAGATATTTGGTTAGAAATTGAGACAATCGTTCCGTCAAAGAACTCCTCCCAGACTGATATTATTTAAATCTAACACTTAATCCCACCCCCCATTTTAAAAAACAAATTGATGAGTTTCTATCCCTAGCCGTGGAGGAGGGTATCATTACAGATACAATTAGGCATCAATTAATGTTATCTGATTCCAGTAATCAATATATTTATTTCCTTCCTAAAATTCACAAAAATCCTTGGAATCCCACTGGTAGACCCATTCTGTCTGGGAAGGGTTCTTTGACAGAATACGTTTCTTATCTGTTTACCCGAGCATGTACTTACGAAGAATGTCTTTTTCTGTCATGACAAATGTTTCCTCCAAATACAAGGAACAGCTATGGGGGCTTTGTTAGCCCCCATTTATGCCGATCTATTTATGGCTTATATCGAGGAGCAAATAATTTATGATAATTCACACAATTTGTTCATGGAGGAAATTGACATTTGGAAAAGATATTTGGATGATTGCTGGATGGTATGGAGATCAGATGTTGATTATTTACAGGATTTTGTCAGTTATCAGAATGAAAATAAATGGGGGATACACTTTACGGTAAACTTATGATATGAATCGAATCACATTTTTGGATGTTTTGGTAATCAGAGATCCTGATAATACCTTGATCTCTGAGGTTTACCGTAAGTTCCCTGAATACAACTCTCTTCTCCATGACACCAGCTATCATCCTCCACATATTTGCAAAAATATACCTAAGTCTCAATTTATGAGAGTCAAACGTTTATGCTCGGACATTGGTATGTATCAGCATTTCAGGGATGACCTGATATCTAGATTCAGGAACAGGGGGTATAAGACAGGATATGTTCTCCAAGCCAAAAACAAAATAGATACCATTGACAGGGAAAGTCTTCTCCAACACCAAAACAAGGCTGATGATGGTGGATCCCTCATATGTTTTGTTACAAAATTTGGTAGGAATACTGGGGTATTGATGGATAGTGTCCAGCGTCATTGGAACATCTTGTTGGCAGATATCAGATTTTCTAGATTGTTGGAGAACAGATACTATTTTTCTTTTAGGAAAGGTAAGAATTTGGCTTCCTACTTTAATCATTACAAACATGGGCCTAATCTTAAGAAGGAGTGTTCTCAAACCACACTTTTGGGAGTGCAGTTTTGGGGTGTTTTCCCTGTGGTCATTGCTCTTACTGTCCGAAGGTTTTGAAGACTAGGTGTTTTAGTAGCAAAAACACTAGCCAGGTATATAATACTTCTTTTTTTGCCAATTGCCATACAGATTGGGTGATATACCTGGACACTTGCAATTGTTCAGCTTTCTACATTGGGCAAACATCGCAGCCGGTGAAATTCAGGATTTCAGAGCAACTTAGTGATATCAAACACCAAAGAATTACAAATTCCTTGTACAAACACACTATAATACATAAAAAGGCTTCCTTTAATTTTATAATTATTGACAGAATTTTGGGCATGAGACCCAATAAATCAGGGTGGCATGAGATGCTGAACAATAAAGAGAAAGATGGATTGTTAAGCTAGGTGGTTTGTTTTCACCTGTATTAAATGAGGACCTGTAATTGGTCACATGTTGTATTATTTGACTATATATGGAGTGAGTTGTTTGATGTTTTACACACTGATGAAGGCTATGTGATTTATCAGCTGAAACCGGTCTGTTTCTTTCTCCTGCTACATTATGCATTTGTAGCACATAATAATAAATATATTGGTTTTTGCCACTATCTGCTGGTCCATGATGATGCGTTCCATATTTTTGCATATCAGACTTGTCAGGCTAATGGGGTGATAGTTCCCAGGGTCTGCAGTCACTCCTGCTTTGTGGAGAGGGATGACTATAGCAGTGCTCCATTCGGTAGGGACAAAGCTTGAGGTGAGGCTGTGATTGAACAGGGCACTCAGGTGAGGTGCCAGTTCACTCTGTAGTTCATGTAGATCACAGCCAGGGATATTGTCTGGTCCCATAGAAGCTGTATTCTTGGCGTTGAACAGTGCTGTTTTAACCTGTGCAACAGTAATACTGGGTGTCTGGCAATCTACTGGTATTGTGATTGGTCCTTTGGGGGGGGGGGGTAAAGTTGGCACTGAATCTGTCGGTCAGTATATTGGCAATATCTGTTGGCGCAGTATAGGAGGTACCATTGTGCAGTAGCTCAGAGCAAATCTGGGTATTGCCATGGAGATTCTTTACATAGCTATAGAAGGCCTTGTGGTTGTCTTTACTATCTGCTGCAATTCTGTTTTCATAGCTAGCTTTAGAGGATTTGATGAGGGATCTCAACATTTTGCTGAGGCTGATAAGGGAGTTATTCCAGTCTTGGGACTTCACCATATTCTGCATCAGTTTCCCTTTGCAGGTCATATGGGCATAAAATGTACAAAGATACATATTATGCAGAACTTCTATTGGCCTGGGACTTCCAGAGATGTAACAGGGTACTGCAGAACCTGTGAGCAGTGCCAAAAGGTAGGCAAGGGAGGAGACAAGGTGAAAGCTCCTTTGATGCCTTTGCCTGTGATTGAGGAGTCATTTCAGAGGTAGCTATGGATATTGTGGGGCCTCTGAGTACCCCAAGTTCCACAGAGAAAAATTATATTCTAGTGATGGTAGATTATGATACCATTCACCCTGAGGCTGTGACTCTGTCCTCCACTGAGGCAGAAAAGGTGGCAAATGCTTTGTTAGAGATTTTCAGCAGGGTAGGTTTTCCAAAAGAAATACTGACTGGCAGAAGTGCCAATTTCATGTCAGACCTGCTGGCTTGCCTATGGAAGAACTGTGGGGTGAAGCATCTAAAGACCACTCTCTACCATCTCCATACTAATGGTGCTGTTGAGAGGTTAAACTCTACAGTCAAGTCCATGCTATGAGCATTTGCAGACCAGTTCAAGAGAGAGTGGGGCAAATATTTGCCCCATCTGTTGTTTGCTTACAGAGAGGTTCCCATGAATCCACAGGTTTTTCAACCTTTGAGTTGCTGTATGGGCATACGGTGAGGGGACCTCTAGATTTGATTCAAGATGAGTGGCAGGATGAGACTGAATCCCACAAGTAGTCTGTTGTGGTATATGTCCTAAACCTCAGAGGACAAGTCTAAGGGAACTCATGGGCTTGGCCTAGGAGAACCTGGCAGAAGCCCAACAGGAGGAAAAGGTCTGGTATGACAGGAATGCTCAAGCTAGAAAGTATGCTGTAGGGTAGCAGGTAATGGTTTTCATTCCTGTCAGACACAAGCTGCAGACAGCTTGGAAGGGACCCTACAAAGTAGTAAGGAAGGTCATTGGTGTTAACTACATGGTAGAACTGCTAGGCAGGAGGCAGTGGCACAGATTGTACCATGTTAACATGATGAAACCTTACCATGATAGGGAGGTCCTTGTGCTGAGTATTTGCAGTGGATGGCAAGAGGAGTCTGAGGGGGATCTGGTGACTGATCTCCTCAGTGAGGCTCGAACTGACACCTCACTGGAAGGGGTAACAGTGTCCCAGCAGCTATCCCCTACCCAGATTTGAGAAATACGAGCAGTGTTACATATGTCTGGGGTTATGTTCACTGGGAAACCAGGGTGCACCCACCTGGTGCAGCACCATGTGGATACAGGACCCCAAAGGCCTATTAAGCATGCCCCTTATAGGGTGCCAGACAGAGTCAAAACAGACTATGAAGGAGAAGATACAGGAATTGTTTGAACTAGGGGTAATCCAGGAGTCCAGCAGTCCTTGGGCCTCCCCAGTGGTGCTGGTACCAAAGAAGGATGCCAGCACCAGGTTCTGTGTGGACTACAGGAAATTAAATAGTCACACAGAGTCAGATGCTTACCCCATGCCTAGGACAGATGAAGCCCTACAGTAGCTAGGTGGAGCTAAGTATCTTACCACCATTGATCTTACCAAGGGTTACTGGCAGGTGCTCTTGACTCCCAGTGCCAGAGAGAGGTCAGCCTTTATGACTACTTGTATGAGTTTATGAAGATGCCCTTTGGGATGAAAAATGCCTCAGTGACTTTTCAGAGGTTGGTAGATTGTATCCTAGCCAGAGCAGGAGATTTTACCCTTGCTTACCTAGATGATATTGCCATCTATAGCCCTTCCTGGCAAGAGCACCTTCAGCATGTCAGGGAGGTGCTGGGCAGACTACAGATGGCAGGGTTGTCCATTAAGCTCAGTAAATTTCAGGTGGGTATGGCAGAGGTCTCCTACCGGGGATATAGAGTGGGGAATGGTAAGATCAGACCAGGACCTGCCAAAGTGGAAGCCATTCAGGCATGGACTGTAGCTGTTACCAAAAAGCAGGTGAGGGCATGTTTAGGGACAGGAGGGTACTACAGAAAGTTTTTGTCCAGTTATAGTACCATAGCTGCTCCTCTCACAGACCTGACTAGGAAAAACAGGCCAGATAAGGTAGTGTGGACCCCAGCATGTGAACAGGCATTTCAGAAGCTTAAAGGAGCTATGGGAGGACAGCCTGTGTTAGTCAGACCAGATTGCAGAAAATAATTTGTTGTGCAGCTAGCTGCTTCAAACCAAGTGGTGGGGGCTGTACTTAGCCAGATTTCATCAGAGGGAGAAGAACACCCAGTGGTATATCTCAGTCATAGGTTCCAACCCAGGGAGAAATGCTATGCAGCGGTAGAAAAGAAATGTTTAGCCATAGTGTGGGCACTGCAGAAACTTCAGCCTTACCCATATGGAAGAAAATTCGCTGTAGTGACAGATCACAATCCCCTAACATGGTTACAGAGAGCCAGCCAGCAAAATGCAAAGTTACTAAGGTGGAGCCTAGGGTTGTAAGCATATGTTATGACAGTGCAGCACCACAGTGGGGTTAGCAATGCCAACACAGATGGGATCTCAAGACAGGGAATGGGATAAGGTATTCCCAGATAAGCTCAGCCCTCTCAAGTAATGTTTCTCAAGGGTCACTTGAAAAACTAGCTTGAGTTTTCAGTAAGGGGAGACATGTGACATTGCCAACCCAGCTATCTGGAATTTTGTAAATAATCATATGTTATTTGTGGATATTGATATGATTTATACAGAACTGTATGTTATGTACTGAGTTTCAAGAATGTAACCACAGTGTACCTTACTGGAAAGGAACAGAAATGTATATAAACTGTATACCTGTGCAAATGCATGTTTTAATAGTAGAAGCTGGAACATACAGAGTTAACTTGCAAAACTTAAAAAAAAAATTGGAATCACAGTGTTTTATGATTGTGTTATCTCTCAGTTTCAGTGCAGCAAGCAGACACAATGTCTAGAGCTAGAAGTTTTTCTATTGTCTGAAACAGAAATAATTGCTAGGTCTAAAATGTAAAAGTGTTTATTGTTTTGTGACTTCCAGTTCTGATCAAACTTCTGAGAGATATCTGACACAGAGGTGTTAAATTCTAAGTATCTGTTTAGCCTGGGAACTGAAGTTGGGTGACAAAGAGTGATGTCACCCAAGCTAACCCAGCAGTAATGTTTATTATTAATTTAAGAACTCTCTCAGAGGGAGTCTGGGCATTTTGTATTTTTGTCTTTGACCTAGAAATATCCATCATCAGCAGTTCTGCCTGTGTGTTGTCTGTAAGTAAGACTTAGGGCATAGTGTCTCTCTTAGATATAGATAGAAATATAGTAAAGATTAGTTTAGATGTTTCCTGTACTTATTTGAGACTGTCCTGCAATGTTGTTTTAAAATATTTCCTATGATTCTGAACTCTGAAATAACTGTGTTGGATTTCATGAGTATTGTCTTTGTCTTGTTCTTTTATTACTTATTATTAAATATATTTAAACCTATCTTTGTGGCTGATATTTGTGAGACATATTTAAGCTCTTAAAGTACTTGCATATGTATTTGGTGACACTGTACAGGCCATCCCTAAATAGCTTTGCTCTTGGTCAGACTACCATTTGGATAATAGTAACATTACACAGTGGTATTGGTCTCCCTTTATTAAGGGCCTAAAGTAACTGATAAAGAAGGGTTGGTGGCAGTGATAACTACCTTACAGTCTGAGCAGAAGGGGGCATAGCTAGTAAACCTGCCCCAGTCTTCCCCAGGAGATTCTGTGTGTTTGTATATCAATCAAATCTCAAAGTGTGTGTGTGTGTGTGTGTGTGTGTGTGTGTGTGTGTGTGTGTGTGTGTGTGTGTGTGTGTGTGTGTGTGTGTGTGTGTATGTCAGCTACTTGGCAGTGACATGAAGCATTGGTTGGACAGAGAGGGTGCTGGAGATCATGTCTTGACCTGTTAGCTGAGATCTTAACCTTACAGCTGTGCCAGTGGGGAGTCTTATTGGGGATCTGGAGAAAGAGGGAGAAACCAGCCCCCAGACTGACTGTGATCTCTGTGTGCTCTTAAGGGGAAATTGTACTTTACTGTGTGTGTACTTGTCATCCTCCCATTGTGTACATCCCGCACTGTTGCCAGTGGTGGGGATTGAGGGTCCTTGATTACTGGGCCAGTGCAGGGGTGTCACACAGCCAAGTAATTTTTTTATAATATAATCAGGATCTCAGGCTTTATTCTGAATCATTCTGCTGAGTAAATGTCTTACTGAAGGCAGGTCCAAGGAAGAGCACATGACTAACTAGCACATCCCTCTCCCCTAGATGTCTCATTAGCATTTACCATGGCGACAGAGACAGCTCACCATGGTGCTGCACACCCTTGTGTTGCAGCATCATAGTAGGGCTCTCGCTGAATCAGAAATGGTTACCTCATGGTAACCTTTCTAAATTGGTCCATAATATAAAATGCACAATAAACATCAAAAGAGATGCATAACTAGGAAAAAGCAAGTCACATCATACACAATTTAAGTACTAGTACATTAGCAATGAACAAGAGTTATTCATGAATACAATTACATTGGCAAAAAAAGAATTATGAGCAAGAGATACACTCACTGGTTTGTTAAATCTGCTGAACTTTGTAAAATTATGTCAGCCTGACTGAAATATGTTTTCCAGTTTCTGTCCTGCCTTTGAGATTTTTTTTATGGCTGAAAAGGCTCACAGAACCAGCCCTCCTACATGGCTAACAAATGGGAATAACAACTCATACTAAATCAATAGGTTGTGGAACTGGGGTGGTGGTGCTGCGGTAGCATTGTCGCTTCACAGTACGATGTTGTCCTGTTCGATTCTCAGAGTGTCTTCTGTGTGGAGACATGCACGAATGGGCGTACCTTCGTTGAAGGTTGTGCTTCAGAGCTGGCAACTCGGCACGTAAAAATCTACTACCAATCATTAGCGGACCGGAGTTCCGCTGTGGCGACCCCTAACCAGGAAAAGCCAAAAGACACAACAACAACAACTAAATCAATAGGTTGTATAACAGAAGGAAAAAAATCATAGCAAAAATTAGGAGGCGCAGCACCCAGCAGGATAAAAGTACTCCCAACAAACTAAAACAACCGAGGTCAAATAAAGTCTACCAAAGCCATATTTGAGGTAAATTTGGGCTCCCAGGCTAAAGACATCCTCAAGGCATTATTTAGCTACATCTGAAACCTTAAAAGGCAATACACAATTGTGTGTAGAGCTCACTGTAAATGGAGCCACTATGTTGAGCCGGAAGATATAGCAAACCTACTGGACAACAAACTTAGTTCCAACTTTATCCCTCTCTCCCCCTCAACCTTCCCTCAGGAAATACCATCAAATATAACTACCCCTGCTATAACTAGGGAACAGGTCCTTAATGCTCTTTCTAAGGCTAGGAACACTGTATCAATGGGCCCAGACAATATCTTCGGATGCCTTCTAAATACCATGAAGCATGACCTATCCCGCCCTCTAGGATTGCTATTTAACTATAGCCTGCAAACAGGCTTCATGCCTCATGAATGGAGAACAGCAACAGTCATCCCTCTGCACAAAGGTGGGCCATCTACAGATTCTGGAAATTACAGATCCATAAGACTCACTAGTCTCATATGCAAAGCCATGGAAAGAATTGTCATGGAAATGATCAATAATGATATAGTAAACTTCCTGAAATTGTACTCAACCCAATTTGGTTTTGTCAAAAACTGGTCGTGCCTAATCAACCTGGTGGACTTCTTTGAAAAGGTCACCAAAGCAATGAATGAGGGCAAAATGGTTCACACTGCTACCTTGACCTGGCCAAGGCATTTGACACAATACCTCACTCAGGCATTGTTGACAAACTGAATAGGTTAGGTACACTTAGGTCACCCAGTGGATAGCTATATGGCTCACAGACAGGACCCAGGCAGTTAGAATTGGGGTGTCCACTATTACAAAGAGGCCAGTCACAAGTGAAGTCTCTCAGGGATCAGTCCTGGGTCCGCTTCTTTTGGCATTTACTTCTCTGAGGCTAAGGCCAATGTCAATGGCCTCTGGCTGACTAAATTTGCAGATGATTGCAAATTAGGAGCTGTCACTGAATCCCACACCAACACAAACGTTCTCCAGGAAGAGCTGACACAGACAAACAACTGGTGTCAGAGCCATGGTCTAAAACTAAATGCCAAGAAATGGATAATACTATCCTTTGGGAAGTCATCCACCCCTAGTAACTATCATATTTACAACACATCTCTTAAAGTTGACCCAGTAGTCAGGGACTTAGGAACACACAAACAGTAATCTAGCCTTTGACCATCATGTATCTACAATAACGAGGAAATCATTCTATGTTGCACAACTTATAAACAAAGGTATGGCATTTATTTTTATTTATTTAACATTTGTTAACTAGGAAAGTCTGACTTGGAACAAAGCCAATTTTCAGCAGATGCCAGGGGAGGAATGCTCCAGACACGTCTTTTTAACGTGGGAGGAAACCAGAGCACCCAGAGGAAATACACACAAATGCAGGGAGGGCATGCAGGCTCCGCACAGAAGGCACCCCAGCCGAGAATCAAACTGGAAAACCTCTTGCTGTGAGGAGACAATGCTACCGCTGCATCACTGCACCATCCAAGGTCATTTAGATCCAAGGAAGTTATTATTACACTGTATTCTGTATTCATCAGAGCTATCTTTGAGTACAATGCCCCATTTGGTATGTATCTAACCAGGCGTACCCGACAATTGGAACATCCACAGAGGTTCCTCACTAAAAGAATACAGGGTGTAAGTAACATGACCTATACAAATTGCCTCAGGGCCCTATCCCTGTATTCTATCCCCTACAGGCTGTTGAGCGGAGATGTATACCTGACATGAAAGGCATTGTCAGACCCTACTCTGTTGGACCTCCTGCATATCCACAAAACAAACAACACCAGAATTACCCATTCAAAAGACTTAAACTCTGCCTTTAATATAAATAGGACCTGCTGGAGGGACAGGTATGTATCCCAGAGACTGCCCCATTTCTGGAACAGGTTCCCTTCTATGTGAAGCAGAGTTTCTCCCTATCCCAATTCAAGTATAACTTGGACAATTGAATGAGGAACAAGAAATTCATCCCTAGTTTGACACTGATGTCTCTAATGGACCCAGGCTGCCTGTAAATGGTTCATCTCTCAGGTCCCTACTTGTAAATGGTTCATCTCCCAAGCCTCTGCTTGCACTTATCAAGGGTACCATAACTGGTCAGAGATTTGTGATGTATGGCTAGGCTTAAAAAGGCCCTTGCGATCATTAGCCTAGTAAACACCTATGAACCTATACAATGTGGTACATCTTTAAGGAACAGCATATTTCCATAGTTACAGTGCCAGTTACCCTTACTTTTTCCCTACATATTTGCAGAATTCATAAACAACCTGTGTCGAATACAGTGGAAGTTGTGCAGAAGCACAGTGACAACCTGCATGCCACATTATGTAGTGTATGCAAATGACCACATTAAAAGATGTCAGTGGTGTCACATGACCAAAGAGGCAGCAATGGCATGCAAATGTAGGCCACTAAAAAGTGTCACAGTTCATAGTCATATATTCAGCAGCACACGATACATGGGAAATTTCAGAGTTGCATATCAACAAATTACTAGCAATGGCAGCAGTCTGTGATTAGCAGCAGTTACTCATTCTTGCTGTGGCTCACCTTGACCTAGTTGTTTGTCATTTCAGACTGCAACAATGACAAAGGCTTAAACAGTAGACAAACGAATAACATGACTGACTAGTAGATAACTAACTGCTTCTGTGTAGACTACATAAGAGGCATATCTCGCTTAAGTAGTGACTAAAGCTACTCTCTATAGTGGTGCCCAGCCTCCTCAGCTCTACATTTGATGAGCAAAACAAAAAAGTGCCCAGGTACACACACACCCTCCCCTCCTTGCCCCAGCCCATCAGTGGAAGAGCAAAACAAAAATGTCTGCAATCGGGTACCTGGGGTTTGTAAAATGCAGGAGCCAGTCAGGCCCCATTTCTGCACCCTGCCCCTGACCTTCCTTCCTCATATTTTAGTAAAAAAGAAAAGAAAGAAAAAGAAAAAAGTATTTTTTTTTCCTTTAAATTGCAGCAGACTGCTTGCTGCAGTTTATACCTCACAAAGAGTGCTACAGTGCTCAGGCTTTATTTGACAAAAAATGAAGAAAACTTTTTTTTTTTAAACTGTAGCTAACTGCTTGCTACAATTGTAACAAGCACTTGCTACAATTTAGCCCATACAAGGAGCACTACAGCACTCAGTTTTGCCTGAATATGAAACACCAGCTTTTAAAAGGATGGTATGCACTAAAGAGCACTCACTGAAGATGCTGGATGAGAATGGCTAATCATGACACCTAACATTTTACACCAGGGGTAGTTACCCCTTTGACCTGCCCTAGCTACACTACTGGACTGCAGCATAAGAATAAGTCTGGTGGACATATATTGCCTACATGCAAAATCTAATGGAATCTGTAATGTTTCTGTCCCAGTGGTGTAGCTCTTACTACCCTAGCTACTAGGATCTTTCAGTGGCAAAATACTATCATGTTATGTATCTCGTTCTCTATGTGGAAGACCATATCTGGTTCCCTAGGACAGCAGAGGAGAGAGACAGTACTATGACTAGTGTCTATACCATTGCATTCCTCCCAGATGTACTGGAAGCCCTAGATGTTACACATGGAGAAAAAAATAAATAAACAAAATAAATAAATAAACATAAATAAAACACCTGAATTCTGCTTAGATATATATATATATGTGTGTGTGTGTGTGTGTGTGTGTGTGTGTGTGTGTGTGTGTGTGTGCGCGTGTGTGTGTATGTGTGTGTGTGAATGAAAATTACCCAGAAGTCTGCACTGCAGAGAGGATTTCCTTCAATGTCTGTGCAGCACCTTGGTAGTTCCAGTGATTCTCATATTTTGCAAATGTCTGACCCTTGTCATTGCTTCCACTGGAGTCACTTTGCCCAAGGTCATCTGGTTGTTAAGTGAAGGAGGCTCTCTGTGCAAAATAAATGCTTACTTGTACAGAACATCAGCGAGCATCTTCTAAATCCTCCCAAAAATTGTCTGTCTATCATGATGCTCATCCCCCCATGAAGCACTGGTGCATAACTCCTATCTGTAATTCTGAATCTGGGCTGCAATTAAATATAAAAATGTACATTCTGAGACACAGAATACCATTAAATGAGTCTTTGGTGTTTTGAAAACATGTTTCTGATATACCGAGTAATGTTGTTGTTGCTAATGCCATAATGCATAGCATGATTGTGCAGGAACAAGCTAGTCAGCTTCATTATATGGTTTTGTTAGCATCTATTCCAGACAGCACAGCACAGTATCAACAGCCTTAGCTCATTATATGGTTCTGTTAGTACCTGTTCCAGACAGCACAGCACAGTGTCAGCTGCCTTAGCAGTAGAGCATAGAGTGATAGAAGAGTATGGAATTGTCACGAAAAAAATCTTCTAAGTGGTGACATATGCAGTATACATTGGCAATGGCAAAGCAGACACATATTATAGATGACTATGCATCATGATCATAATGAACTGACAGTGCCGCACAGACTAAATGATGCATGCAGTTTTACCATGAGGGTATGCTGTTCGATGTATGATGTGGTCACATTGTATCAGTGTTGGGGGTAATAAACATCATCGTCACAATGACAAAGTGCACAATAAAAAGAAACTGTCACAAATTTTCTGTGACCTGGGCCATACAAGGGGGTGGATAAATATGTCTAATGTGGTAAGGACGGGGTTCATGGAGGCCTAGGTGTGGGGACCACCAGGGATGACATACTTTGTAACCTTCTGTAATAGGGACAAGGTGCCACTGCATGACCTGGACCTGGTTGCAATGTGCTTGTAACAGCTGCCACTACATGACTTCGACTTGGATGCAGATCCTTGTGTACACCTACAACAAGAGATGCCAGGCCTTCTAACAGCTCTGGATAATGATGTTGTGCATGCACTATCTGAAGCTACTGGTACCCAATGTTCTTCCTTAACTCCTCCTGATTTTGCAGCATGTCCCTGATTTTGTCTCATGTTTTTGCCCTTTCCTTCATACAGTTTTTGGATTTCATGGTAAATCACTGAGGATTATAGGGATTACAGTTTGTCAATAATGCTACAAATTAAAAGTTCATACTTCTTATTATTCAGAAGGTGCACATTGATGTAAAATGTGATGTTCTATTATTTTGCTAAGTAAATTACAATAATAGTGAAAAAATTTCCTGATTTTGAACATTCATTCCCCCATTATTTTTTTTCTCTACAAATCCTGAACAAAGAAGTTGAGATTTATGGTACACATTCATCATTGCTACATATTCTACTGCAACCATAGACAACTCTGGCAAAAGTACCAGATATCTCTCAAATGAAAATACTACACAGGGAGGTGCTAATTCCTGTGGTGTGTGCACCACAAACCTCAATGCACCCATCATGTGCCACCAGAGCCCTCAGTGCACACATCATGTGCCACCAGAGCCCTCAGTGCACCCATCATTTACTGATGCATTTATTCCTTGTCTACATGAAACTCACAGTGGTACATAGTAGCATTCTCATGAATGCCATCCAATATGCTTACCAGATTCAGGTAAAAGACTGTGCCTGGATGATGTTGTTGCTCATTTGGTGATTTATCAGCAGTGCTTCCAGAGGAGGCCAAATGGTAACCGAGATATCATCATGTACTCCTGTTTCACAGTTTTAGGATAGGCATACCCACATCAGAAGCAGAACACACATGTTAACCTACTCCTGTTTCACAGTTCTAGGATAGGCATACCCACATCAGAAGCAGAACACACATGTTAACCTACTCCTGTTTCACAGTTCTAGGATAGGCATACCCACATCAGAAGCAGAACACACATGTTAATCTACTCCTGTTTTGCGTACCCACATCAGAAGCAGAACACACATGTTAACCTACTCCTGTTTCACAGTTCTAGGATAGGCATACCCACATCAGAAGCAGAACACACATGTTAACCTACTCCTGTTTCACAGTTCTAGGATAGGCATACCCACATCAGAAGCAGAACATACATGTTAACCTACTCCTGTTTCACAGTTCTAGGATAGGCATACCCACATCAGAAGCAGAACACACATGTTAACCTACTCCTGTTTCACAGTTCTAGGATAGGCATACCTACATCAGAAGCAGAACACACATGTTAACCTACTCCTGTTTCACAGTTCTAGGATAGGCATACCCACATTCAGAAGCAGATAACACATGTTAACCTACTCCTGTTTCACAGTTCTAGGATAAGCGTACCCACATCAGAAGCAGAACACACATGTTAACCTACTCCTGTTTCACAGTTCTAGGATAGCCGTACCCACATCAGAAGCAGAACACACATGTTAACCTATCTGTCCTGACATTGCTGATACATGCATGAGGGAATCATTTGCCAGATGTTCTTCCCTTCTTGTGTATGCTAGGGCTTACCCTCAACAGCACAGTGTCCTCAATATTTCTATGGCTCCTCCCTTTGCAGAGGGCACCTCACCACCCAGGATTGTCAGAGATAAATGCATTGTTTCCTCAAAGTGTGATTCTTGATTGTGGATTTTAATATCATCATAGTACACATCTGTGGTGACAACATCAGCTCTTTGTTTAGTCCCAAAATCTCTTTATCCTGCCCTCCACTGGTGATATATGTGAAGCCAAAACATAAAGAACGCCATTGGGAACCCAAAGACATATGTCACTGAGTGACCGCATGTAATGCAGAGGGTTATCATGCTGGCAGATGTCATTGTATCCAACCTTACCTTCACTGGCAGTAGTATACTGTTGCAGGCCTTAGGCATCAATGAAGATAAATGTGAATTGTGCATATCAGATTACCCTACACTCAGTATGTTTAAGAACAGTACAGGCAGACATATGCTACATAGTACTAACTTGGTCTATCAACCATCGAAACTTGAAGAGGCCATACCATCCTACACTAATATAAAAAACACTTCTATGGATACTCCATGGTAGATCACCAACAGACAGAGACTCAAGGACTTATTCTGCCTCATTCAGTCAGTCATGTGAACCTTGGAGGGATACCCCCTGCCACAGATTATGCCACTTCAATTTGCTACTCATTTTTGGCCCAGCTAATCATATCTCTGTGCTAACAGCGACACTGTTCTGTTGTCCTTTTCTAACCTCCTCCATGGTAGTGATGTTCTATAGCAACAACTGACACACCTGATTTCATAACTGTTAATCTCTTCCCTTCTATCTAACAGTGAATCACCTAATTATGGTTGCAGAATACTAATAGGTTGCTCATGGGGCATTCCTCAAATGGTAACATTTCACAATGCCCATTATGGTTTCTATATGACATTGTGTCATGCAAACATATTGTGTGAAGTTACACCACTCCTGTTTCAAAATAAGTCTTCATCTGTCAGCCTGCTATCATTCATGGAGTGATTGTTCCAAGTTGGGTAAACATGGCTGATTTGAGAAAAAAGGCTCCTGTGTAGTGCATGAAGGAAACTAAAAGTTTCCTTAAAAACAGCCTGCTGTGCATGTATGATCATTTAAAGAGGCTGATGTCTGCAATGTCTTGGAACAAACATTAACAAGTGATATAGTTATCCACTGGTCTGCAGAGAAGTGCAGGCCTCATTATGATGACCTCCAGAGACACCACCCTGACCTCCTACAATCGTAAGAATATGATGCTCAACAACATTGTCCTGAGATTTACTTTAAGTGCACATTGTTTTCATCCTGATTGAATTGTTTTTTGCACCACTCCAAACTGCTTAAAACACTAATTACTGCTTTGTAAGAGAAGGCATTATGGTTGTTCTAATGGGTGTCCTTTTACTCCAGGTTGTTCTGCAGCAGGCTAGCTGATTGGCTGGTGAATCTTTTTGTGTTGTGTGTGTCCCAGTATTCCATTTTTTGGGTTGCTCTGTGATGTGCAATAGAACTCGTCTGCTGCTTTATTCTGACTAATCAGCATTGGACTTGACCTCTTTCTGATCCAAAAAAGGAAGTAGCAATTTTTTTTAAATATTATCCTTTGTTTTTTTTTTTTTGTGTTACTGCTAATATATTATTACCTTTCTGCTTAAAACACTCCGCACTGCTTTGTGAAACAAGGCATTTTTTATTTTTGTTGGTGCTCAGGGCATTCCTTCACCCAGAAAGTTCTGCACTTGGAAAGCTAATTGGTTGGTGAACTTGTTTACAATAGCTTAAATGATTTTGCTATGTACGCTATTACAATACACTATTTTTGGCTTCTCTGAGATGTGCATTAGCCAGTGTAAGGTCACACTGAGCACCATAGATAATAAGTCACCGGAGCTGAAGAATGATCTGTCTCCTATTTGTTGCTCTCCCAAAAATCTTTGACATTTACTTAAATTCAATTCCAAGTCTACCTTCTTTGGCACAGCCCCTATTTATTTTACTACTGGCAAAACAAGCTTCTCTCCTCCAATCACATGTATAATATCATCCACATAAGACAGGAAAACTAGCACTCTCACACTGTCCTTATTTCCATCTTATAGTTTTATGTAAGTACTTAATCTTCATCATTACTACATCCATTGGTAACCCAAGCATCATAGGTGGCCTAACATAAGAATTATTTTAAATTTCTTCATTAAGCCCTAGAAATTTTTCCTCAAATCCATAATCAAGAAAGATTCTTAACATCTGTCAGTGATGTATATTATTAAATGCCTTTGTAATATCTCTCACAATAACTCTACCTATGTTGCCATTCTTACTAACCTCAACAATCTCTGACTTAACAGAAGCAAAAAGTCTTGACTATTTTTTACCATTCACTATCACATATACCTTTGGTTTCACTACCTTCCCGAACACTTTACTCAGTATCAACCAAACTATTTGAGTTAA